>NC_052352.1:52626066-52691835 GCF_009727055.1 Benincasa hispida | reverse complement strand
AGCCAGGCATAACCCCTATTTCGAGGGCTCCGTAAAGATTGACCTCCGATCAGGGTACCACCAGCTGAGGATAAAGGACAGTGACATACCCAAGACAACTTTCCGTTCGAGGTATGGACATTATGAGTTCATCGTGATGTCATTTGGTCTAACGAATGCGCGAGCAGTGTTCATGGATCTAATGAATAGGGTGTTCAAGGAATTCCTCGACACCTTCGTGATTGTTTTTATTGATGATATTTTGATTTATTCCAAGACAGAGGCTGAGCATGGGGAGCATTTGTGGAAAGTTTTGGAGACAATGAGGGCCAATAAGCTATATGCTAAGTTTTCTAAATGTGAATTTTGGTTGAAGCAGGTGTCCTTTCTAGGGCATGTGGTATCCAAGAAAGGTGTCTTAGTGGATCCTACAAAGGTGGACGTAGTTACAGGTTGGGCTCGTCCAACCACAGTCAATGAGGTGCATAGTTTCCTGGGGTTAGCAGGCTACTATAGATGGTTTGTGAAGGATTTCTCTCGCATAGCTGCCCCATTAACTTAGTTGACCCGAAAGGGGGCAACATTTGTTTGGAATGAGGCTTGTGAAAGCAGTTTCTAGGACCTCAAGCAGAGGTTGGTTTCAGCCCATTTCTCACAATACCGGTCGGATTATGTGGTTTTGTCATTTTCAGTGATGCATCCAAGAAAGGGTTGGGATGTGTATTGATGCAGTAGGGTAGAGTAGTTGCTTACGCTTCACGTCAGCTGAAGAAGCACGAACAGAATTATCTCACGCATGACTTGGAGTTAGCAGCGGTGGTTTTTGCTCTCAAGATCTGGAGACATTATTTGTATGGAGAAAAGATACAGATCTTCACTGACCACAAGAGTTTGAAGTATTTTTTCACTCAGAAGGAGCTAATCATTAGGCAAAGAAGGTGGTTGGAACTAGTAAAGGATTATGACTGTGAAATTTGTACCACCCGGGGAAAGAAAACGTAGTGGCAGATGCTTTAAGTAGAAAGGTGGCCTATTATGCAGCTCTCATTACCGGACAGACTCACCTATGTAGGGAACTGGAGAGGGTAGAGATTGCAGTAGTCGTGGGGAAGGTCACGGCACAGCTAGCCCAGTTGTCGGTGCAACCAAGCCAAAGGCAGAAGATTATTGATGCGCAGTGAGATGACCCTTATTTGGAGGAGAGAGTTCGTAGAGTGGAGTCAGGCCAGGATAGCAAATTCTCAGTGTCGGCAGAAGGTGGCCTCCTTTATCAGGGGCGTCTGTGCGTGCCGGTGGTTAGTGACGTTAAGGATGAGTTGTTGTTCGAGGCTCATAGTTCCCTATTCTCGGTCCACCCCGGCAGCACCAAGATGTACCAGGATCTAAAACGTTAACTGGTGGAATGATATGAAAAGAAAGGTTGTGGAGTTCGTTAGTAAGTGTTTGGTGTGCCAGCAGGTAAAAGCTATGAGGCAGAGGCCAGTAGGCTTTTTACAACCATTAAATGTACCAGAATGGAAGTAGGAGCATGTGTCTATGGACTTCATCATGGGGTTGCCTCAGACAATTAAAGGTTTCACTGTGTTTTAGGTCGTTGTAGACAGACTTACGAAGCTAGCACATTTCATACCTGGAAAGTCCACCTTTTCAGTGAATAAGTGGGCACAGATATACATGAAGGAAGTGGTAAGATTGCATGGAGTACCCGTGTCCATTGTGTCGAATAGAGACCCTCGTTTCACGTCTAACTTCTAGAAGAGTCTCCAGGCGGCATTGAGGACCTGGTTAAACTTCAGTACAGCATTCCACCCTCAGACTGATGGGCAGATAAAGAGATTGAATCAGATACTGGAAGACATGTTGCGTGCCTATGCCATAGAGTTTTCCGGAAGCTGGGATGCCCACTTGCACTTAATGGAGTTTGCGTACAATAACAGCTACCAGTCCACTATTGGGATGTCACCCTTTGAGGCCCTATATGGGAAGAGTTGCAGGTCCCTTGTGTGTTCGGATGAGGTCGGAGAGAGGAGATTGTTAGGACCTGAATTGATGCAGACCACAAATGAGGCCATATAGAAGATCAGGGCTCGTATGCAGACAGCCCAGAGCAGACAGAAGAGCTATGCCGATGTAAGACGTAAGAACCTGGAATTTGAGACTGGGGTGAAAGTGTTCTTAAAGGTGGCACCCATGAAAGGCTAAGGTTTGGCAGGAAAGGAAAGTTGAGTCCGAGATTCATTGGACCTTTTGAGGTCTTGGAACGAGTTGGCCCTGTAGCTTACCATTTGGCCTTGCCCCCAGCATTGTCTTCAATTCATAATGTCTTCCATGTTTCGATGCTAAGTAAGTATGTGACAAACCCATCCCATGTAGTTGACTACGAGCCCTTACAGTTGAATGATAACTTGAGCTACGAGGAGAAGCCGATAGAGATTCTTGCCAGAGAAGTAAAGACATTGCGTCGTCGCAAAATTGCTTTTGTGAAAGTTCTGTGGCAGAACCACCAGTTCAGGGAAGCCACCTGGGAGCGATAGGATGAGATGAAGGCTCAATACCCGGAGCTTTTTCAAGGATGAACTTTCGAGGATGAAACTTTTTTGAGGGGGGGAGAATGTAACATCTCACACCTTTTTTATTTATATATTAATAATGTAAAACTTTTCCTTTTTCAGTAATTGTCCTTAGTTGAAGGGCATGTTTGGAATTTTGAATTTAAAGTATAAGCGCGAGGATTTAAGTGTTGTCGTGGAAATTATTAAAAAATTATTCAATTTTCAAATTCAATTTGAAAAGTTATGGCAGGAATTAATTATTTTTGCAAAAAGGAAAGGAATTAAATAGTATAAAGTGGGTTAAGGAAAGGATTTAATTAGAGTTATACTATTTTCCTTTTATTATTATTATTATTATTATTATTATTATTATTATTACTAGTTTTTAAATTAAAAAGGGCACCACATCTCTCTCATAGNTTATTATTATTATTACTAGTTTTTAAATTAAAAAGGGCACCACATCTCTCTCATAGCCGCCTCGCCACCGCTTCCCTCACTGCCCAAACCCATCTTGCCGCCGTCACCTTCACTGTCGGTCACACCCTCTCTTACCGCCACCTCCCTCACTATCGAAACCCGACGTCGCACCGCTCGCCCAGCCAGAGAGTTGCCGTCAAAGTCACACCTCTCGCCCATCCAGAGAGTCGCCGTCAGAGTCGCACTTCTCGCCCAGCCAGAGAGTCGCCATCGGAGTCGCACCGCTCGCCCAGCCGGAGAGCCGTCTGAGTTGTCGCTGCTTCTAACCACGAACACGGCCGCCGCTCCAGCCCCTGACCATCGCACGCCACCGCTGATCAAACCTTCTGATCGCCGCATGCTGCACCATCTTCCAACAGCTTGACTCTTAGATTTTGGTAAGATTTATTTTGTGGTTGGGTTTCTTGAAAGATTTTGGATGCCCACTAAGTTGGATTAAAGATTAAATTAGTTGCATTATCTTGATTTTAGATTTGAGCTCGGGAAATTACAGCAGCGACTGTCCAGCGGATTCAAGATCATTCGACAAGAGTTTTTGTAAGAATTATGGACCTTATTGTTGGTTTGTTGGCACGCTTTGATTACTAAATTAAGTTGACTTAACCCTTGTATCTTTAACGTTCCAAGCTGTCCTCCATTGGGAGTTAAAATCTGTTGGAAGGAGATTTTGGAGTGGTTGTTAATCAAGTTCCTGGGGTAAGCTTTTGGGGTGTTGTGTTTTCGAATCTGAGGTGTCGCAATTATTATTGGACAAAAATTTTATGGTTGTACGTAGGGTCGTTTCTTCAAATCGCGTTCATTGTTTGGTTGTCGGAGTTTATCTATGGAATTTTGATTAAAGTAAGTAATCTTACCATTGGAACTGCCCACGGGCCAGGTTTTTATTTGTATGCTCATGTGATAAGTGTAAGTTATAGTAAATTTAGCATGTTGACTGATAGTATGAGCTGAATCAAGTATGTTCTGGCACAGGTTCTGTTTTGTTTTAAGATACACCTAGGTACTCGATCGTTAGTATGTGATGGTATGTGTTTTCATATGTTGATATCTGATCCGCTGGTGTTGATGCATACTTGCATGCTGTGGAATTATGATGTAAGGTATACATGAATGTAGTATGATATGTTGCTAATAATCATGTGTATGTGATGGAGCCATAGTATCAAGGATTTTCATGTATGTTCTAGAATTGTACAATGTTGATTCTTAGAACGTTGAGTCTGTGTGAATATCATCATTGATTAGTTAGATGCTCACCAGTCTGTGTTTCCTTCGGGATTCCTCAGTTTGTGATTCCTTTGGGATTCACCACTTTGTGATTCCTTCGGGATTCACCGGTTTGTGTTTCCTTCGGGATTCACCAGTTTGTGTTTCCTTCGGGATTCACCAGTTTTGTGTTTCCTTCGAGATACACCAGTTTGTGATTCCTTCGGGATTCACCAGTTTTGTGTTTCCTTCGAGATTCACCAGTTTGTGTTCCCTTCGGGGTTCACCAGTTTTGTGGGCATACTAAACTACAATAGGATAGGACTCAGTCTCTCGTTTGTTCCATTTGTTTATGTGCCATAGGTGGGCATCTAGAGGACATAGATGCCTAGGCTGACCCCAGTGGTGGGGTTACTTACTGAGTAATTGATGCTCATAGTTTCCTATGTTGAAGTTTCAGGTAAGAGTAGAGATGCACCGACGATGGCTCAGCGGAATTCGTGATCGTGCCACTGAGACTAGTGTTTATGCTTCCGCATCATGAAATTTAGAGTCCTTATTTTTCCCTTAATGTTTAGTTTTATTGTTTTAAACTTATTATTAAGGATTATTTCTTTTATATACTTTTAATAGTCTTTACGACCCTATTATTGTTTTAACAATTGCATTTAATAAATGTCTTTTGAACTTCTCTCGTTTAATTAACATTTATTTCAACATAACTGAGCGTCGTTTTAAATGCATGCATTTATTTTAGTAACGACCTAACCTACGTTCTAGGGGGTTAGGTCATTACATCTTGTCTCATCGAACAAGGTTATACCATCTTTTTTCTGAGAATAAAGTGTTTTGAAGAATGGAATGGAGGTTGGTTTTGGTTCAATGGAGAATAACTTGTATGTGCTAAGGTCGTTAGTCATAAAAGCATTGTTTAATACTTAAATGTTCAGTACGGCAACAATAGCTAAAAGACAAAAGGTTTCTCTTCCGAATGAGAAACTTTAGCATTGTATATACTTTATTCATATCCAAAAAACAAAGCTCCATGGTTATCATATGTAAACTTTAGCATGTATGTGAGAGATAAAATTGGATCATGCCTTAAGTGATAACCTAAATAGGTCTGTAGTATAAGGATTAAGGAGGGATTCATGATCCTGGTGATACTACGGATACGACTCGCTTTATAGAGGTTTGCAAGTGTTGTAAACTACTACAGATGGTAGATCCTGACCATTCATGTGGAGACATGCGAGCGAGGTGTCCTATACAAAGAGTTTGTATAAGACTGAACCTCGAGATGACTAGTCTCTGTATATAACATCGTTGATTCTGGATACTTACATCTCACCTAAATGACTATAGGTGACATGACCTCAATCCTGAGTGTTTTGGGAACTTCTGCCTTTGAGGGCGGTGCTTTGATTAGTATGGGTGAGAGTGGCCAGATTGCCAACTCAACATGCCTACTTTTTTGGGGATTTATCTGATTTCGGAGTTGGGAACTCAGTTACACAAGATGAAATTCACTCCTTCCTCGAAGCAGGGGTATGTACATAGATTGCTCTCTTAAGGATTGATTCTGGGTCTTGAACATAGTGGCCGCAACTTCTCTTTGGAAGAGAGGACTCATTCATAGTAGGACTATGACTTATGTTCATTAGAGGGATCAGTGGTACTTGAGGAGTTACATGTAACTACAGGGGCATAACGGTTATTGGCCCAGCTGTACTTACGAGCGATCTGTGAAGGGTTATCGCACTGTTGATTGTTTGATATGGACATAAAATATATCTGTAGTAAGGAGTGTTCAACTATCGGTCTTTAGTGGAGTGCCTGACAGTTAACAGATGGTGGATCCCATGACTAAAGAGTTTAATCAGTTATTCACGTACTATTGGAGCTTCGAGTTACAGGTCCATAAGGTCCCATTGGTAGTTAAATGGATTCAACTTGAAAATCAGTTCTTGGTGTTGATTTAAAATGTTCAAATTAAGAAGAGGTAATTCAATTATATATGATATGACCATGTGATATATGAAATACATCAAGTGGAGGATTAATGTAAATGAGATTTTCATTAAGTATCATGAAATAGAAAAAGAGTTATGGTTTATACGATTCATGAGATGAAATATTAAAACTATAGGTTATAAATATAGTATTGTAAGTTAGTTATCATATATATTTATAATAATGTTAATTATTGATAATTATCTTTTTCTCTCTAAGAACCAATTGAGTGGGAGGTTATTAGTCGTTTCATGGTAACTGTGAGATAAAAGGAAAAATATTTTCCTATTTAGTAGTTGTTGAATTGAGATTTTCCCTGCTTGGAATAACTCACGGTTGGATGTCAAGTGGATTAGATTCACTAAACGATAGCTGAAGAGAGACTAAACGATCGTGGAGTGACACTACACGACGGTTCACTCAACTGGCCTTTAGCTAAACGATTGCGGAGCTTTTGCTAAACGATCGCATAACATTTGTTAAACGATTGGACATCGTCTATATAATAGACCTTGTCATCTCCCACTTGCTCAATCGTTTACACGATTTTTCTTATGGAACACGAGACATACGTAGCGGAATAAGGATCTAATAATACTCTAATTGCTTTTAATTTAAAGGAAATTAGCATGCAAAAAGTAGGAAAAATAGTAAATTAAAAGGGTAGGATACAACATTTGTAGCTCCCGAAAAACGCTTCTCCTTGGTGTATCTCGACTCGAACTCTTCTGGACCACCACTATAATTGACCTACTATCCTCTGGACTCAGAACCGGGTTGTGGGACCCGATGGATGAAGAAAATCGAAAGAGAGAAAGAGATGGAAAAAAGATGGAGATTTTTTGGGTTTGGGTTTTTAACTTTTTCAGCCCAATTTTGAAAACTAACTTTTGCAAAAATGGCATAAAAATTTTAATCCAAATTCAAAAGCCCAATTTATAGAAAAAAGCCATGCAACAATTGCATGAAACAAATCCATAAAAACCCAACACCTATAATCCACTTAGTGGGCTTAATATCTCCACTATAAGCTAACATCTAGCCCGCTATTTTGTTATTGGAATTATCCAATAAAAGTTTGGATTTTCTTACTAACTATAGTCAAAGGGCAAAATAGTCATTTTGTCAAAGTCAAAATTTGACCAAAAAGTCAATAGTTTGACTTTGTATGATTTTTCCCGTGTTGACTAATTTTGACCTCCCGAGCATGAATCCGCATTCATTTTCTCGAAATTCAAATCACATTTGAATATAAGGTCGGTCAAAGTTTGACTTTTCAAAGTCAAAAGTCAACTCTTTGACTTTTTATATCTTTGACCATTACCATTATTTTCGAGCTTCCGAATATGAACGTATTCATATTCTTGATATTTAAATCACATTTAAATATTAAAGCTATATCTCTAACTGAAAATCTGACCACTATATCACATATATTTTTCGGTTTCTCTCTCTTCACCTAATTCGAACAATTCGAATCATTCTATCATACTATTCTAAGTTTATTCCATATGAGCTAGTAGGGGAACCTATTGGACCTACAGATCATTGACTCCAACAATCTGAGATTAACCGGTAAAACTCTTTAACCTAATTTATCAACATTTGTTAACTAACGGGTCATTCCACTAAAGTCCCGCAGTTGTACTCCTCTCACTGTATATATATTTCTGTCAATATGATATAACCATAATCAGTAAGTAATCCTTCACAGGTTGTTCGTAATCTCGGCTGGGTCATAAATACCGTTTTACCCCCAAGACTACATCTTGTTCCTTAAGTTCCATTGACCCTCTAATGAATAATTGGTTTAAGGTCCAACCTATAAACCGAATCCCTCTCGGGTCAAGGAGAGGGTGGGGCCCCTTTTTTAAGACCTGGATTCAGTACTAAAGGGAACAACCTATCTACTATTCTTATAACGAGTAAGAGTGAATTCCGTCTTGAATCCTATGTTCCCAGCTATCCACCCGATCTTACTCCTAAAATGGGAGGCTTATTGGGCCAGCGATGATGAGATGCCCTCACCTATGCAGATCTAAGGATAATTCCGAGTGAACAGGAGTTCATAGTTAGCTCAGGATTAAGATTAAGTTACCTAGGTCATCAATTAACGAAATAGTCAGTTTTATACATAAAACGGCATTTATAATGTAAAAAGTGACTATTTCATAGTTCAGTCTTATGCAAACTAATTGCATAGGATGCCCCCACTCGCATATCTCTATATGAACGATTCAGGATCATATCGTTTGTACTAACTACAAAGTGGGCCTCATCCATAGTGTCCCCAAAATAAGGCCCCAATCTTTTTCATATACTCTAGACCATTTTGGCTATATATTTGAACTTGATCCACATTTATGTCACTACATAAAGTTCAAACTACATTAAATAGCCTCATGACCTTAGTTTATTGGATTCAAAATTACAATTTCAATAACAACTTTATCGAAGAACAAATCAGAATATGTTTATTAATTTACAAACTATGAGTTTTAGGACATAAAATCCAACATGTTCTTCCTTCCGTCTCGTCCTATAACCAAGTCCACACAGAACTCATACTTCTGGATTCTCACACTGAGAATACCAAGGTAGCCATTGTGGTGGTGTCGTACTCAACTCGACATATTTCAAGGTTTTTGGAGGTCGTTCGTTGTGTTCGTGATCTTGGATATCGCTGAGTTTGTGGTTGCTATGATCGTGCTGTGTTGTGGTCACTAATTTCAAGCGTTTGTGAGTGCAGTCTTGGAGATTGAACGAGCGTTCGTGATCAAGAGAGATTGAAAGCATGTTGTAATTTCTTTTTGTGCATGATCGATTAGTTTCATTTCTTGATTGTAATTGTGTATGTTCAAATAGAATTGAATTGGGAACGATCATTCCGTTGCTGATGGATATCCTCATGTCTGATTTTTTTCATAGGCTTCATTTAAAATCTCATCACAGGAATCTTGATACAGAATCCCGGGTGAAAAATCATACAAATTTGGCGATGCATAGGCCCTGACTTTTCTATTTTGATAATGCGCTAGAAGAATAGAGTTTGCTTGTGCATCTATGTTATTTGCAGGATTAGGTCCGTCGGCATGATTCTATTGATCTACCATATTTCTACATCTCTGCTTCCTATTTTAGTTTGCTCAGGCTCTCCTGTGGAAAGTTCTCTCGATTTTGGTATCAGTCATAAATTATGGCAAGTGGTTGCTTATATATTGTGTGCGGCAATATTGCTATGTTAAGGATGTCTACAATCAAAATTGAAAACCTAAAAACCAAATTATTGGTTTCTAATTTTCAATCTCTAACGATAGTTCCAAGAACTTATTCTCTCTTGCTTCTTCAATTTCTCTTCAGATCCTTCACTTGAGATTTGTTGTGTTGTGTTGTGTAATCATGTTCTGATAGCTCTAAAAAAGAACTATATTTTCTTGCTTAATTTGAGCTTGTTGTTGGATTTTATGTGTTTATTTTGTTATTTTGTAGGTACCAAGCAATCAAGAGGTAGAATTAATAATTTCGTGAAGAAAAAGGTTAATTTGATAAAAATTTGGAGGTGATTTGAGCATCCGAGCATCAAAAGAGCAGAAATTACTAAAATGTCACTATCACAGGGTTGCAATGCTAGCCTGATTCTTGCCTGACAATCTGCAACATTGCAACGCTGGCCTGACCCTTGCCTGATGTTATAAGGCAGAATGTGCAACGTTGCAATGCTACCTACAGTGTTGCAATGCTCCGAAGTTTGCACAACGCCTGAGTTGCAATGCACTTCCTAGCATTGCAATGTTGTGATGATTTCTATAAATACCTCCCTTCATCTTTCGGTCAAAATAGGCTGACTTTTGGGGACTTAATTGATGGAGGCCGAGGTTAAGCTTCAATCTTCTTCCCTTCCCTTCAAATTTTAGTATCTTTAGGTTAGTTTTTTTTTTTTTTTTAAAAAAATTTTGGGTTGCAATGGACGGATTGGATGTGTATCTCGGATTTTTCTATGAATTAAGAGGTAACTCCTATCTAATTTTTTTTTAAAGAAAGAGCCCTATGTTTAATTTCTTGAAGGATTTCTAATTAATTTAACTGAATTGTTGTGAACACTTTAGGATGATTTGATTGAATCTTAATGGAATTTTTATAAATTGATATAACAAATTAGTTAATTGAAATTCTTGCTTGCAAAATCGTCATAGCCTATGCATATATTGATTGATTTAGTTGCCCATATTAGGATCGCATGTGTAAAGTCTAGACTTTATCTGACCAAATGTATGTATGCCCTAATATATCTTTTCCAAATAAATCATCCTATAAGATATTGCTTTTCTAGCTTGTAGCATGTCTCAACAATTGAACCCTTTCGTAATGCCGAGAAGCCTATGCCTGCCTAGACCTCCATAACCCGCTCACTAGCTCCGCCGCATGAGCGTGCTAGCCGCATACCACCTTATCCTACTTCCGGGATGCATGCAATATCCTATCTGTAGGGCGCATAGGCTATGTGATAGTAAACGAAGCTTATCCCTAAGTTCCCCATTCTTGCCTATGCGTTCCAAGCCGCTCTCTCGAGTCTTAGATTTGGATTTTAGACTACTCTCCCAAGTATGCCTAAAGGATGAATGAAGCGCTCATAGGACAAGGTAACCGCATGAACTCTGCTGACCTAAGATTGTTCCTATCTCTAGTAAACAATGCATACATTATTTAAAGCGACCAACCACTTACCCTCCCGGGCAATTGGTTGTTGCTGACTTTACTCATAGACAAGCAATGCGTTAGCCTATAGATAGGTGTTGCCACAACTTCACACTAAGCAAATAAGGTTGCTCACATACTCACGCAACGCACACCTCTCGATGGGTTTCTACATGCTTCATATCCCTAATCCACATGACTAAGTATGCGATACCCAAGCAATCTCACTAAGTGCTGCAATGGTAGTAAGGATGCTAAGCAAAGAAGATGGAGATGGAGTCAAAGGAAACAGGGAAATGCATTGAAAACAAATTGTATTAATTCCTTAATCACAAAATGTCATACAATACAATATAAGAAAAGAAAGGAATATAAAATGACCGGCTAGAAACAAAACTTGCTTCCAGCGGATGTGCGTCAAGGCTGCCGGTGGTGCCATGGATGGGCGGTAGAGCTGACTCTCCCGAGATCTAGCTCCGGTTGAAGGCCCCGATCATCACTTGGAATGGATGATGAAGGTGAAGAACTCTCAAGCGTCTTCTCACACATTTTGTTTGGATCACAAGGATCCGCCCTAGGCAAACCGCAGGCGAAAACCTTGGATAACTTGAATTTCTACTCATCGACTACTATTTATAGAGATTGGATCGACGACAGCATTAATGGACTGCTCTGAGTCTGACATTCGGCGCATTAGTTCTTTTCTGAACCTCTACAGCTAACGGTGTGGTAGGTGAAATGTCAACATCATCTTTTGATTTTCCCAAGGTGGATGCATTGATTTGTTCATTCCACCAGCCTTGGGTTGATCCCTTTACCATGCGTTATCGTGTAACTGCAATCATTCGGTGTCCGCATTCACTTAATACCACAACTTTAACGATGACCGCAATCGCTTGACGAGCGCAACTCCCATGTGATGGACGCATGCAGCTGATTACCGCAACATCCATGCGTTGATCGAACTCATTCGCATTTGCGATGGAGGGTTTCTCTGCATGCGGTCATCTATTTTGCCCTTTGACTAAAGTTAGTGGAAAAATCCAAACTTTTGTTGGATAATTCCACTAATAAAATAGTTGGCTAGGTGTTGGCTTATAGTGGAGACATTAAGCCCATTTAGATGGTGGATTCTAGATGTTGGGTTTTTATGACTTTGTTTCGTGCAATTTTGCATGGCCCTTTTCTATAAATATGTGCTTTTCAATTTGGATTAAAAACTTTTGCTATTTTCCAAAACTATTTTCTAAATTTTGGTTGGAAAAATCACTACTTTGGAGAAAAATTAGAAACCCAAACCCAACCCAAAACTCCATCTTCTATTTCCATCTCTTTCTCTCTCTTGTATTCTTCATCCATCAGGTCCCACAACCCAGTTCTGAGTTCAAAGGATAATAGGTCAGCTGTAGTGGTTGTTTGATCTGTGTTCGAGTGGAGATAGAAGAGTTTCGGGAGCTTTAAAGGTAAGATTTCAAAAAAACCCTAATTAACTAATTTAGGGTTGTATGTTTAATTTATGCATTAGAGTAAAATTGATCCTCAATTCCACTACGGATGCCTACTTTTCCATCATGTGGTATTAGAGCATGTTTTAATTTTACTCAATTTCATGTGATGGGTTTCAAGTTTTTAGATAAAATTGAGATTGGAAACTAAAATGGTTTTTTGGTTTTGGCAATTAAATTAAGTTTGGTTTGTAGTATTAATTTATAATTGCTCACATGTTTATGAGCATTAATGTGTGAAAAAGGGTCTGTAAATTTGCAAGAGTCATTAGAGTTGAAATTAGGATGTAATTGCTCGGTTCCAGGAAAGAGGACAGCTTCAAATTTGAAGAAAAAGAATTGGCTCCCAGACCCGACCCGAGTAGCGCTCCTACCGGGTTTCTCACACGCGCGCCAAGCTTCACATGCCTGCCCATCTAGATCCGACTCGTGCACCCGTGCTCCATCCCGGTTCTCCACCCACCTCCATGACCCACGTGCCCGTGCGTTTCCGTTGATTACGCCAGTGCGCGTTGACCAGCCAGTTCAGACGGTCTGGACCGGACCGTTTGACCTAGTTGAGCCGATTTGACTTGTTCAACTTGGTTTTTTTGGAGTTTTGAGCCAGCTCGGGAATTTTTGGGTCAGTTCGAGAGTTTTTTGGCCGGTTCAAGTTGATTCAGAAGTGTTTGAAGCTAGATCGAGAGCGGTTTTTTGTACTCCACCAAATAATTATTGTAATAATTTAGTTGTTAGCTTAATTTAAGAGCCAAAACCAATCCATTTTAGGGTGTTTAATTAATTATGCATGTTGATGTATGTTTTAGTTAAATTTTGAATCTTGTTGTGCATATATTATGCCATATAGGTTTAAAATCCCACCATAGGTTAACATGTACATGCATTTGATATATCTTATAATTGTTATAATGTATATAGTATGCATGTTAAGTTTTTTTAATATAAAGTGTTATATTAAAGCATGATCATCAACTATGAATGTATGTTATTGCTGTATGATTCTAGGGTTATAATGGTTATAATTTTATTTTTATAATTGTTATAAAATAACCTAGACTTTAAAATCTATAACAAAGGTAAAAGTTGCATGCTCACCTAGGATTAAATTGTTGCAATTTCAATCGGCTTTTCTAAAGAGTTAGAATAGGTCGATTACTTGTTAAACAAAGAGTTATTTACTTACCCAGGGAGATCTTGTCTAAGGTTGGGGGTTCTTAAGATGATGGTTTATGAAACACCTCCTACCTGGAGATCAAACTGGCATCTAAGTCAAATAACCGTAGTTTTAATGAGCATGCGTGAGAGATGTGAGGTAATAAAATTTGTTTATCACCTAGACATCATAGGTTAAAATCCAGTATAAGAGTTATACATGGATCAATCACCTAGACTTAGGATATGTTTAATTTAGCCAAAATATATCTCTAAGTATTTTTTTTAATATATACCCTAAAGCGTTATAGAACACTTCAGCTAGAGAGAAGTAGCATACTTTTAGCTCTAGCATCCCTAAGAGTTCACATCGTGAGTTCCATGCAGGGCTTTGGGTTGTGCTTAGGAGCGGACTCCCTTCGGAGAGTGTTTGCATTGATCAATATCAAGGTGAAGAGGGGAAGTAGTTCATAATAAGTGGCAGACCCATTGATACGGCTAACAAGGTTAGCTTTATCTTACAATCTCTTCCGAAGAGTTTTATACCTTTTGAGACAAATGCGTCTTTAAATAAGATAGAATTTAACCTCATTACCCTTCTTGACGAGCTCTAATGATTCCAAAACCTTACTTTAGGTAAGGGGAAGGAATTGGAAGCAAATGTTGCTACCACTAATAAAAAATTTATAAGAGGATCGTCCTCTAAAAATAAAGTTGGACCCTCTAAAGCTCAAACGAAAAAGAAGGGAAAAGGGCAGGCTCCAAAGATAAGAAAGGGAAAGAAGGATACAGATAAAGGAAAATGTTTCCACTATAACCTAAACGGGCATTGGAAGAGAAATTGCCCGAAGTACCTTGCAGAGAAGAAAGATGAGAAAACGGCATAAGGTAAATATGATTTACTAGTCATTGAAACATATTTAGTGGAATATGATACTTCAACCTGGATACTAGATTCAGGAGCCACTAATCATATTTGTTTCTCGTTTCAGGAAACTAGTTCTTGGAAAAAGCTTGAAGAAGGTGAGATAACCCTCAAAGTTGGAACATGAGAGGTTGTCTAAGCTGAAGCAGTGGGAGATCTGAAGTTGTTTTTTGAACATAGATATCTTGTACTTAAAAATGTTTTGTATGCACCTCTTATCAAGAGGAATTTGATATCTATCACTTGTATTATAGAACAATTATATACAATCTTTTAATATAAATGAAGTGTTCATTTTTTGTAAAGGTATTCAAATTTGTTCTGCTACACTTGGAGACAACTTATATAAGTTAACACCAACTAGAGAAAATTTTGTTTAAATACTGAAATGTTTAGAACATTAGAAACTCAGAATAAAAAATAAAAGGTTTCTTCCAACGCCTATCTATGGCACCTAAGACTTGGTCACATAAATCTCAATAGGATTGGGAGATTGGTCAAGAGTGGACTTTTAAGTCAGTTAGAAGATAACTCTTTACCTCCATGTGAATCCTGTCTTGAATAAAAGATGACTAAGAGATCTTTTTCAGGAAATGGTCTCAGAGCCAAAGTACCCTTAGAGCTCGTACATTCAGACCTTTGTGTACCAATGAATGTCAAGGCTCGAGGTGGGTATGAATATTTCATCAGTTTTATTGATGATTATTCAAGGTATGGTCATGTCTACCTGTTTCATCACAAGTCTGATTCTCTTGAAAAGTTCAAAGAATATAAGGCTGAAGTTGAGAATGGATTAGGTAAAACAATAAAGACACTTCGATCAGATCAAGGTGGGGAGTACATGGACATACAATTCCAAGACTATTTGATAGAAAACGGGATCCAGTCATAACTCTCTGCACCTAGTATGCCTCAGTAGAACAGTGTATCAGAAAGAACAAATCGAAACTTATTAGATATGGTTCGCTTTATGATGAGCTATGCTCAATTGCCTGATTCCTTTTGGGGATATGCACTTGAATCTGCTGTCCATATTTTGAACAATGTTTCCTCTAAAAGTGTTTCAAAAACACCTTATGAGCTATGGAAAGGGCGTAAAAGTAGTTTACGTCACTTTAGAATTTAGGGTTGCCTAACACATGTGTTGGTACAAAATCCCAAGAAATTGGAACATCATTCAAAGTTATGCTTATTTGTAGGTTATCCAAAGGAAACAATGGGTAGTCTATTTTATCATCCTCAAGAAAACAAGGAATTTGTATAAGCAAATGCCACATTCCTAGAGAAACACCACATTAGAAATCATCAACCACGCAGTAAAATAGTGTTGAAAGAAATTTCAAAAGACGCTACAGATAGAGCTAGTTCAGCTACTAAAGTAGTAGATCAAACTAGTACATTTGGTCAGTCACATCCTTCTCAAGAGTTGAGAATGTCTCGACGTAGTGGAAGGGTTGTTCATCAGCCTGACCGTTACTTGGGTTTAACAGAAACACAAGTCGTCATACCTGATGACAACATAGAGAATCCATCAATGTAATACCCTAACTCTTAATCTGAAGAGAATGAGGTTAAATAAGGAAATAGGATAGAACAAATAAAATTCGAGAAAATTTAGATAAAAATGATTCAAGTGTTATCTATATGTTGGTCGGTGCAAAGAGGCATATGGATGTGAGGGTATCTGAGAGAAAAATCAACGAGAGCACTGAAGAACGAGACCATTGAGAGCAAAATCAACGACATTGGAGAGAGTGAGAAAGTGGGAGAGAGCGAGATTGGAGAGAGCGAGAAAATGGGAGAGAGCGAGAGTGGAGAGAGTGAGAAAGTGGGAGAGAGCGAGATTGAAGAGAGCGAGAAAGTGGGAGAGACCGAGATTGGAGAGAGCGAGAAAGTGGGAGAGAGTGAGATCAGAGAGAGCGAGAAAGTGGGAGAGAGCGAGATCAAGGAGAGCGTTGAAAGCGAGATGGTCTGCTAAGGCTTTGCGATGGAGCTGTGCGAACATGTGGGGCATTGGAGGTTGGGCTGGCTTGCGAACCTAAAGGGATACATTCATTGGTAATGTTAAACTTCTGGGATAAACATTTTTTTTTAAAATAAGCAAATGAAGTGGCAAAGGGATATTTCATCCAAAATACTTTTTATTAACTTAAGTAGGGATACATTCATTGGTAATGTTAAACTCCTGGGATAAATTTTTTTTTAAAAAAAAATAAGCAAATGAAGTGGCAAAGGGATATTTCATCCAAAATACTTTTTATTAACTTAAGTAGGAGGTGTACGATTAAGATTACATGAAAATTAGATAATTTTGGGATTGCAAACCCAGAAATAGACAACTCAAGCTCTGCCGGCCAGTGTTAATGTTGGCAGCCTAAAGAAAAGCCATTTGTATGGTGAGTTGTCATGTGGGGAGAAGCTAGAGATGGCTATAAATAGAAAGCCTCAACGTGAAGCTTTAACTCGTGCAAATTAAAAATTTCAGTGTTAAACATTTTTATTAAAGAGTTGGAAATTGATGGTCAGGCTGCTGTTGGTATTGAAGTCAAGGAGATCGAAAGTGGCAGCAACACTAGTTTTTGTTAAGTAGGGGAGATATTTACAAGTAAATTGCGTTAGGAGGATTTGCTGACGGTGAGTGGTTACTATGTGTTGTTTTGATTTATGTATATATATGTATATATGAGCCTTGTACGTAGAGGGTAATGTCAAATGTGCATGACTAGGGATGCATGATTTATGTTGTGATTGTCGTGATATTGCATGTTATATTGTGATGGAAACTAGAATTATATCCGGGATATGGTTAGTATGCTTGAAAAGGGTACTTGGCGGGGAAATATGGTCGGCTTCAATCGGCAGAAAAATATGGTCGGCTTCGATCAGTAGGAAATGATAGTCGGTGACGACCGGTGGAAAAATATGGCCAAGTTACCTAAGCATAACTAGCGGGAAAGAAATGGTCGATGTGCACATTGGCGGGAAAATGGGGTATAGGGAAAGTTCCCATAAAATTGTTGTTGTGTTGTTGGGTTGATAGTAGTTAACCGTTAACAGGAAATGATTCATTGGCTTGGCTGAGGAAATGAATTTGAAATGGTATTAATGTGTTATTGATTGCATGCTGTTTTCCCCAAAAGTTTATTTTTAATAAGCCAAGGTTTCGTTTATAAAAAAATTACCACTCACTGGGCTTATTAGCTCATCTTTTCCAAATGTTTTCTTATATCCCCCCCCCCCTCCCAGGTAGCAAAGCGGAGCATTCGAAGAGGAGTCCACCACCCACCACCACCATCTCAGGATTTGGTAAACTCTCAGGGCACGCCTCAGACCATGTAACAAAGAGTAGAGAAAATTTAATTATATGTATAAATGGATAGGGGGAATACTGTAAACTTATTAAAGTCTGTAATAAATATGAGGGGAAATATTGGACATGAGTATTGTCTTAGGATGCTATTAGTTACCCTCACGCTCCCTTCCCGGTCTTGGGGTTTAAGGCTTGGGAGGGGGTGTGACAATTTGGTATCAGAGCAAAAGTTCACGTAAAACTTGGGGAAGGATTGAAAATAAAAGTTGAGTCTAGCCTAGGCATAAATGGGATCTAGGAAAATAACACAAAAATATAATAAAGGGGATAAGTTTAGAGCCACAACGGTCTCAGGAAAAGACTTACCTAAAAGCCAAGTAATAAAAGTTAGGATAGGTTAACACTTGGGTATGATAAACTATATTAGGAAAACCTGACATAAAATCGAAAAGAGGTTAAGGGAAAAAGGAAATAATAGGTGGACATAGGAAATTCTTAAAAAAAAAAAAAGGGAGAAGTGGAAAATGACTAGTAAGTAATAACCATGTCTATTGTAAGAAATGGATCTGAGCGGAAGAAATTGGTGAGGGAACGACTCCAGACGCAAGATGGGACCCGCGATGCAAACCCAGGGGATAACCCTGAGGAATCAGAACATAGCATAAATAATAACATTATTACTTTGAACAATACGAATCTGGTGGTGTCCCGAGCTGATATAGGATGTCCACATTGTGGGAAAAACCATGGTGGAATGTGTTTAAAGGGAACTGGGATCTGTTACCGTTGTGGAAAAGTAGGCCATATTCGTAAAAACTATTACACCTTCCAAAAGAAATCGAGAGAAATGCAGGCGAGGTATCAATGAGAACTAACTGGTGGTTCAAGTTCGGGAAGTAACAACGTGCTGCCTGAACTAATTGTAGACCAGGAATGGGCCCGTGCAGGGAAGAAAGATATTCCTTGACGAATTGTGATAGAATTCGAAGAACAATCCACCTATGACTTGCATGATGGGGAATCTTACAAATTCTTCATCTTCTGCAAGGAACTGGGACATGTCTAGGAGCGGTGCATTTGGAGGAATGAAAGAATACAACAAAATTTCGAGAAACTAGGATTATCCAGAAATAAGTAAACCACTAGAAAAAAAAAAAAGAAAAAAAAAAGAAAACCTGAGAAAAAGAAAATCTGCCATTGTAAATGAATATAAGATGTAAATATAACTAATGTTCATAAATAAAAACGTATGTTTATAACATGTGTTTAATCTATATATGAATGATTATAGACAAAATGATGAGAAGTGGGAAACGTAGAATAGGTCAACCTTCCGGAAACGAAAGTGAAAGTGCCTCAAGCTATCCAAAGGAAAAATCTAGAGAGGAGGAAGAAATGGAAAAATTTACCCAAAGACTTCAGGCGAGCCTAGAACATATACAACCTGATCCCAAAAAGAAATATGAGATAGAATGGTTAAAAGCTTTGGGAGTCACAAATTTGAAGGAACCAAAAGCTCAGCAGATGCAGAAGCTTGGATGAACCAACTAGAAAAATGTTTTCAGGTGATGAGATGCCCTAAAGACCGTAAGATAAGTCTTGCCACATTCTTACTGCAATAACAGGCAGAAGATTGGTGGAAACTATTGAAGGATAGAAGGGGCAAGCATGAGGAGATATGCTGGGAAGAATTTCAAAAAACATTTTTTGAAAGATTTTATCCCCAATCATACAAGGATATGAAAGCAAGATGAATTCCTACAGCTCATGCAGGGAAGCATGACTATAACAGAGTATGAACTAAAGTATACAGAATTATCTAAGTATGCTTTAAACATAGTAGTGGATGAAAAGAAATGCTGTCGAAGGTTTGAAACAGGATTGAAACAAGAAATTCGAACTCCTGTTACAGCAACCGTAGAATGGGGAGAGTTTTTGAAACTAACAGAAGCTGCAATGCGAGTAGAAAGGAGTTTAACGGCAGAAGAAGTAGGATTGGAGAAAGAATCCTTAATGAGTTGGTGGCGAAAGAAAGAATCAAGAAATTTTGTCCCTAGGGTGGAAATCAGAAGTGGATGGAAAAGAAGGGGAGTCACCAACACCAAAGCAGACCCTGAACGGGAGAGCCAATTAAAGGAATCAATGATGAGTGTTCACCAAAGACCAAGATGCCCAGTTTGTAATAAATATCACTGAGGTAGATGTTGGGAACAAACCCAAGAGTGGCCACACACATGTTTCAAATGTTGCAAACCAGGACACTTTAAACGAGAATACCCTCAATTAATGGATACTAGAAATATACAACCATCCAACAACCTAGGAGGAAAATAAATGACCAATGACAGAGGACGAGTTGTGGGGGGAAGAAAAGAGGAAACAGGGAAAATGACGTTGGGAAAGCTATATGGATTGACCCAAGAAAGAGAAGACAATATGTCAGTAGTGGGAAAAGGGAAAGAATTTTTTTTTAAGAATAAAATAAAGGTTGTGGTGTAATAAAACTGTAAAGTATTAAATAAAAACTATGTTGTGAATTAGGTTTCATTTAATTTCGAGGACAAAATTATTTGAAGGGGGTGATAAATGTAATACCCTAACTCTTAATCTGAAGGGAATGAGGTTAAATAAGGAAATAGGATAGAACAAATAAAATTCGAGAAAATTTAGATAAAAATGATTCAAGTGTTATCTATATGTTGGTGGGTGCAAAGGGCATACGGATGTGAGGGTATCTGAGAACGAAATAAACGAGAGCACTAAAGAAAGTTGGAGAGAGCGAGAAATTGGGAGAGAGCGGATCGGAGAGAGCGAGAAAGTGGGAGAGAGCGAAGGTGCGAGAAGCGAGAAAGTGGGGGAGAGCGAGATCAACGAGAGCGTTGAGAGCGAGACGGTCTGCTAAGGCTTTGCGATGGAGCCTGTGCGAACTTGTGGTGCATTGGAGGTTGGGCTGGCTTGCGGACTTAAAGGGATACATTCATGTGGTAATGTTAAACTCCTGGGATAAACATTTTTTTTAAAAAATTAAGTAGATGAAGTGAAAAGGGAGATTTCATGCAAAAGACTTTTTATTAACTGAAGTAGGAGTTGTACGATTAAGATTACATGAAAATTAGATAATTTTGGGATGGCAACCCAGAATTAGACAACTGAACGCTCTACCGACCAGTGTTAATGTTGGCAGCCTAAAGAAAAGCCATTTGTATAAGTGAGTTGTCATTGGGGGAAAGCTGGAGATGGCTATAATATAAAGAAAGCCTCATCGTGAAGCTTTAACTCGGGCAAAATAAACATTTTAGTGTTAAACATTTTGATTAGAGAGTTGGAATTGATTGGCTATCGTTGGTATTGAAGTCAAGGAGATCGAAAGTGGCAGCAACACTAGTTTTTGTTGAGTAAGGGAGATATTTACAAGTAAATTGCATTAGGAGGATTTGTTGACGGTGAGTGGTTACTATGTGTTGTTTTGATTTATGTATGTATATGTATATATGAGCCTTGTATTGTAGAGGGTAATGTCAAATGTGCAAGAGTAGGATGCATGATTTCTGTTATGATTGTTGTGAATATTGCATGTTATAATGTGATGGAAACTAAAATTATACTCGAGATATGATTAGTATGCTTGAAAAAGGGTACTTGGCGGGGAAATATGGTTGGCTTCGGTCGACGTGAAAATATGGCCGGCTTCGATTTGGGGAAATGATAGTCGGTGAGACCGCGCGGGAAAATATGGCCAAGTTACCTAAGCATAACTAGCGGTAAAGAAATGGTCGATGTGCACATTGGCGGGAAAATGTGGTAGAGGGAAAGTTCCCATAAAATTGTTGTTGTGTTTTGGGTTGACAGTAGTTGACCGTTAACAGGAAATGATTCAATGGCTTGGCTGAGGAAATGAATTTGAAAGGGTATTAATGTGTTGCTGATTGCATGCTGTTTTCCCCAAAAGTTTTTTTTGATAAGCCAAGATTTCGTTTATAAAAAAATTTACCACTCACTGGGCTTATTAGCTCATGTTTTCCCAATGTTTTCTTATATCCCCGCTCCGCCCCACGACCCCCCTCCCAGGTAGCAAAGCAGAGCATTCGAAGATGAGTCCACAACCCACCACCACCATCTCAGGATTTGGTAAACT
Source organism: Benincasa hispida (assembly GCF_009727055.1). Classification (NCBI taxonomy): domain Eukaryota; kingdom Viridiplantae; phylum Streptophyta; class Magnoliopsida; order Cucurbitales; family Cucurbitaceae; genus Benincasa; species Benincasa hispida. The sequence continues at coordinate 52,669,883 of NC_052352.1, read as the reverse complement.
CTCAGGGCATGGCTCAGACCATGTAACAAAGAGTAGAGAAAATTTAATTATATGTATAAATGGATAAGGGGAATACAGTAAACTTATTAAAGTCTGTAAGAAATATTGGGGGAAATATTGGACATGAGTATTGTCTTAGGATACTATTAGTTACTCTCACACTCCCTTCGCGGTCTTGGGATTTAAGGCTTGGGAGGGGGTGTGACAATCGACCTATAAACAGGCGATGAAAGATGTTGACCATGATCAGTGGGTCAAAGCCATGGACCTCGAAATGGAGTCTATGTACTTCAATTCTGTCTGGAAACTTATAGATCAACCAAGTGATGTGAAACCAATTGGTTGTAAGTAGATCTGCAAGAGAAAATGAGACCAAGCCGGTAAAGTACAGACTTTTAAGGCTCGACTTGTGGCAAAGGGTTAGATCTAGAGAGACGGAGTGGACTATGAAGAAACTTTCTTTCCTGTTGCCATGTTAAAGTCGATAAGAATAGTCTTATCCATTGCCACCTTTTATGACTATGAAATTTGGCAGATGGATGTCAAGACAGCCTTTCTAAATGACGATCTTGAAGAGAGTATCTACATGGCTCAACCAGAGGGATTTATTACAGAAGGTCAGGAACAAAAGGTTTGTAAGCTTAAAAAATCCATTTATGGGTTGAAACAAGCTTCTAGATCCTGGAATATAAGGTTTGATATTATGATCAAATCTTATGACTTTGAACAGATTGTTGACGAGCCTTGTGTTTACAAGAAAATCGTCAATTCTACTATAGCATTCTTAGTTTTATATGTCGATGATATTCTACTCATTGGGAATGATGTACGATATCCTACTGACGTCAAGCAATGACTAGATACACAATTCCAAACGAAAGATTTAGGAAATGCGCAGTATATTCTTGGAATCCAAATTGTTCGGAATCGCAAGAATAGGACATTAGCCATGTCTCATGCATCTTATATAGACAAAATGTTGTCTAGATATAAAATGCAGAATTCCAAAAAGGGTTTGTTGCCTTTCAGACATCGAATTCATCTGTCAAAAGAACAATGTCCTAAGACACCTCAAGAAGTTGAGGATATGAGAAATATTCCCTATGCCTCCATAGTTGGAAGCCTGATGTATGCAATTTTATGTACTAGACCTGACATATCTACTCAGCAGGGATCGTCAGTAGATACCAGTCTAATCCTGGAAGTGATCATTGGACTGTCATTGAGAACATCTTAAAGTATCTTAGGAGAACCAGGGACTACATGCTCGTGTATAGTGCTAAGGATCTGATCCTTACTGGATACACTAACTCTGATTTCCAAATTGATAAAGATGGTAGAAAGTCTACATTTGGATCAGTGTTCACTCTTAACGGAGGAGCAGTAGTGTGGAAAAGCATAAAAAAGACCTGTATAGCTGACTCCATAATGGAAGTTGAATATGTAGCTCCTTGCGAAGCAGCAAAAGAAGTAGTATGGCTGAGGAAATTCTTGACAGACTTGGAAGCTGTTCAAAATATGCATCTACCCATCACCCTGTATCGTGACAACAGTAGTGCAGTTGCAAATTTAAAAGAACCTCGAACCCATAAATGAGGAAAGCACATCGAACGAAAGTACCACCTTATCTGGGAAATCGTAAACCATGGTGACGTTGTAGTGACCCAGATACCTTCTGAGCAAAACATTGTTGATCCTTTTACAAAAACCCTCACGGATAAAGTTTTTGAGGGTCACCTATAGAGTTTAGGTCTATAGTGTTTCTAAACTAGGACAAGTGGGAGATTATGTTGGGCGTGAATGCCCTAGTTTATTGTATTCATATGTTTGTTGTACTCATATGTAATATTAATTTCTCACAATTAAACTCAGGATCGTTTGATCCTACTAGGAGTTTTAGTCCAAGTGGGAGTTTGTTGGATTTTATGATCTAAAACTCGTAGTTTGTAATATCATATTCTTGTTCAATAAAGCTGTTATTGAAAATCTTTAGTAAATTTAAATTCTATATTCACGAACCAATAAACTAAGGATCTGAGGCTATTAAGTTTACGTTTGAACTTTTGTAATATATAGCCAAAATTGTCTATAGTATATGAATAAAGTTGGCCGTCTTATTCTGGGGACACTGTGGATACGGCCCATTTTGTAGTTAGTAAAAACGATGTGATCCTAAACCGTTCATGTGGAAACATGAAAATGGGGGCATCCTATGTAAAGAGTTTACATAAGACTGAACCCTGAAATAGTCACTTTTTACGTTTAAATGTCGTTTAATAAATAAAACTGACTATTTCGTTAATTGATGACCTAGGTAACTTAATCTTAATCCTTAGCTAACTATGAACTTCTGTTCACTCGAAATTATCCTTAGATCTGCATAGGTAAAGGCAGTTCATTATCACTGGTCCAATAAGCCTCGCAATTTAGGGGTGAGATCAGGTGGATAGTTGGGAACATAGGGTGCAAGATGGAATTCAATCCTACCCGTTATAGGGATAGCAGATAGGTTGTTCCCTTTAATACTGAATCCAGGACTTGAACAAGGGGCCACACCCTCTCCTTGGCCCGAGAGGGGTTCAGTTTATAAGTTGGACCTTAAACCATTTGTTCATTAGAGGATTAGTGGAACTTAAGGAATAAGATATAGTCTCGGGGGTAAAACGGTTTTTATGACCCAACCGAGATTACGAACAACCATTGAAGGATTAGCTTACTAATCATGGTTATATCATATGGACACATATATATATATATAGTAAGGGGAGTGCAACTACGGGACTATAGTGGAATGACCCGTGAGTTAATGAATGTTGATTAGCTCCATCTAAAGAGTTTAGCCAGCTAATCTCAGATCGTTGGAGCCCATGATCTATAGGTCCATTAAGTTCCCCTACTAGCTCATATGGAATAAACTTAGAACAGTATGATAGAATAATTCGAATTGTTCGAATTAGGTAAAGAGAGAGAAACCGACAAGTATATGTGATATAGTGGTCGGTTTTTCAGTTAAGAGATACAACTTTAATATTTAAATGTGATTTAAACATCAAGAATATGAATACGTTCATATTCGGAAGCTCAAAAATAATGGAAATGGTTAAAGATGTAAAAAGTCAAAGAGTTGACTTTTTGACTTTGAAAAGTCCAACTTTGATTGACCTTATATTCAAATGTGATTTGAATTTCGAGAAAATGAATGTGGATTCATGCTTGGGAGGTCAAAATTAGTCAACATGAAAAAAATAATAAAAAGTCAAAATGTTGACATTTCAGTCATAAGTTTGAATATGACAAAATGACTATTTTGCCCTTTGACTAAGGTTAGTGGAAAAATTCAAACTTTTGTTGGATAATTCTACTAATAAAATAGTTTGCTAGGTGTTGGCTTATAGTGGAGACATTAAGCCCATTTAGATAATGGATTTTAGGTGTTGGGTTTTTATGACTTCGTTTCATGCAATTTTGCCATTTTCTATAAATATGAGCTTTTGAATTTGGATTAAAAACTTTTGCCATTTTTCCAAAAAAAATTTCTAAATTTGTGCTAGAAAAATCACTACTTTGGAGAAAAATTAGAAACCCAAACCCAACCCAAAATTCCATCTTCTATTTCCATCTCTTTCTCTCTCTCAGGTTCTTCATCCATCGGGTCCCACAACCCGGTTCTGAGTCCAGAGGATAGTAGGTCAGCTCTAGTGGTTGTCCGGTTCGTGTTCGAGCGGAGATTGAAGAGTTTCGGGAGCTTCAAAGGTAAGATTTCAAAAAAATCCTAATTAACTAATTTAAGGTTGTATGTTTAATTTATGCAATTAGAGTAAAATTGATCCTCAATTCCGCTGCGGATGCCTACTTTTCCATCATTATAGATCCATTTACAATCTATAGGTTTTACCTGATGTGGTTGATCTATAAGATCCCAAACATAATTGAAGTAGATAGACTCCATTTCTACGTCCATGGCTTTTATCCATTGTTCCCTATCAACATCTTCCATTGTCTATTTGATGGTCGATGGATCCTCTAGACCATCATAAGTATGATGTTTGGGTTTCTGTTAAACCCATGTAGCGTCCAGGTTGATGAACAATCCTCCCACTACGTCGAGGGATTCTCAACTCTTGAGAAGAATGTGATGGAGCAACAACCGTTGTTGATGGACTAGCTTCATTAACAACTTTTGTTGATTTATCTGTAGCATATTTGGTAATTTCTTTCAATATTAGTTCATTGCAAGGTTTATGACTTCTAATATGATCTTCTTCCAAGAATGTAACATTTGGCGAAACAAATACTTTATCTTCTTGTGGATCATAGAACAATCCTCCGTTTGTTTCTTTTGGGTATCCAACAAAGAGGCATAACTTCAAACATCGTTCCAATTTCTTAGGGTTTTGTACGAACATGTGGGTCGGACATCCCTAGACTCGAAAATAACGTAAACTACCTTTACGTCCTTTCCATAACTCATACAGTGTTTCAAAAACACTTTATGAGGGAACCATGTTTAGAATCCTCACATCAACCTACTCACCACACTGGTCTCAGTAGGGAACATACACAAGTAGAGAAATTAGGGCTCAGGGTTCACAGACATGCAAAAAAAATAAACAAATTCTATTCTTAAAGTGCATCTAAATCCAATTTTTAACAAAAACATAATAAAGTACCCATAGATCTTTATTTATTTTCAACGATACTATAATGATTTAGAATAAGTGCTACCTGAGGCAGTCAAATATCCCTTCACTAAAGCAAGACATTCTTGACTAAATACTGTCTCTAGAATAACTCATATTCTAACAGTCATTCAGTTACCGTTTTTTTGATCAAGAGTATATTAACGTGCTACCTGACCCGCCCTTTTCAGATCTTATAGAACGGTATGAACATGCCCCTGAATTGGAAGACAATGTGAAAGATGGAACTATAAGACCCTTTTCATTTCTGAAGCTTGGGTTGTTCCAAATCCAATGTTACAACCCTCAAAAGGAATTGCAACTATTAACGACTAACTAGTGCCGCCTAAAAACGATAGTAGTCACAACATAGAAATCGCACGATTCAAACCAATGGAGGAGACCGTAGGATACATTGACACATTTCCTTCACCCACATACTATGAACTATTTCCCTCATTCACCTTGTTATTGACCCATGTAAACACATTCCGAATGGAGCAGTTGAGGTAAAATCAACACGAAGCCGAGCATTGATCTCACGATGTGAATTATTGAGGACGTGAGAGTAAAAATGATATATCATATATATTGTTAATCTTCCACTGAAATCTTATAAATGGTTTGGGTATTCTATAACTTAGGTTTGTTGCAGTTAATTTTAAACAACCTATGTTTATGTGTTTATTATTCAAGTATAACGTTTATATTTGGATTTAACCTACGATGTCTACATTAAAACTAATTTTATACCTCACACCGCTCACGCATGCTGATAAAACTGGTTATCAATTCTCGTTATTTCAGTCATAATCCCAGGTAGAAGGTGCTATGTAAACCGTCAACTTAAATACCCCCAGCCTTAGACAGGACTATGAGCTGATTAAGTTTGTAACCAAATTTTATAAGATAACGACCTATTTTAACTATTCAAACAAGTTGTTAACCTAAGTGAGCATGCCTTTTTATCTTTGTTATGAATTTTAATATCTAAATCGATTTTATATAAAATTAAAAAATTAGACATGCTAAACAACCATAACATACATCAAAGGCATTCAACTTTTAATATAACCTTTATATTAAAATAATTGAAACCCTATACATGCATACTATACATTGTAACAATTTTATAACATACTCCAATGCATGTAACATGCTTCCTATGGTGGGATTTTTAATTCTCCATGGCATACTTTATGCATATACAAAAAAATTATCTAATTATAACATATATCAAATGCATAAATAATTAAACATAAAACTGATATGATTTTTGGTTTTGGCATTTTAAAGTAAATAAAAACCTAGCTATTAAGTAAATCAGCAAAATCACTTCAAAAGACTTCTAAATCGCTCAGACTGCCTTGAACTGGGCAAAACTCGTCGACTATCAGCAAGCAACAAGCATCGAGTATGCTAGTGTACATCGAGTATAATATTGGGCATCATCAAACATCAAATATTTCATAACAATACCATCGAGTAGGACATCATGCATTGAGTATCAAGTATTTCATGAAATATCATCGAGTAAATGAATTGAGTACCATTGAGTATGGCATCGTGCATCGAAATATCATCGAGAATGCCATTGAGTATCTGACAGAAATTCGAATTTCCAGTTCCTGCTGCTTCAACCTTCTTCACTTCTTTCTTCAATTACATCCTAATTGCAACTCTAATGACTCCAAACAAATTACAGACTCTTAAACTTGTTTGAATGTACTATAATGCAGTAGAAGCGACCAGGATCCATAAGCACTCTAATTCATTTATTTTGGCAGAAACTAAAGTATGCTGTAACAGAATTAAGTGGGTTTCAAGACATACCTTTGTAGAACTTCCTCAAAGCTTGAATTCTAGTTGTAAATCTCCTCTATAGACCACCCCAAGATCTTCCCTACTCCTCTTGGTGCTCTAGATTGAGTTGTGGGACTCAAACTAAGCTTGAATTAAGGAAATTTGGAGATAAACTCACAGAAGCAACCTAGCGGAAGAACAACTTTTTCACACGATTTTTTCAGAGAAATTCTTTCGGTTGCATTCTCTAAAAAGCACTCCAATCTCTTCAATATATTGCAGAAGATCATGCAAAGAGAATTACTGCATGAGATGCAGCTCATGCTTGGAGTTAATGAAGACTTAAGAAGATGGGTTTAGTGTGAGGAACTTGAAAAAGTAATGGAAAATGCCTATTTTCCATTTTTGTGCTTTTCCTTCTGTTCCAATTTCTCATAAATTGATTTATAAATTAATTCATTTAATAAAATTGATAATATCATTAATTCTACAAAATTAAATTCATAAATTGATTTTCTTAATAAAATTAATAAATAATTATTTAAACAATTTAAATAATTCTAATTAATTTAATATCAAATATTAAATTAATTTTACACAATTCCATCTTCAAATATTTAAATCATATTTAAATATTATTTTCTCCAATTTCGTTTAATTCTAATTTAAACGTTTTAAATTAACTTATGACGCTACTCTAGAGCTAAACCATTTACGAGCTAGTAGGGGACCTCGAGGACCTACAGATCATGGGCTCCAACGATCTGAGATTAATCGGCTAAACTCATTAGACCGAACTAACTCCCATTCATTAACTAATGGGTGATTCCAATAAAGCCCGTAGCTTAACTCCCCTCACTGTAGATATATTATGTCCACTCGATATAACCATGATTAGTAAGTTAACCCTTCACAGATTATTTGTAATAACGGTTGGGTCAAATGTCTGTTTTAGCCCTGAAATTGCCTCTTGTTTTTTAAGTTCCACTGATCCTCTAATGAACAATTGATTTGTGATTCGGTCAACAAATCGAGTCCCTCTTAGGCCAATGAGAGGGTGGGACCCCTTGTTCAAGACCCAGAGTCAGCACTTAAGAGAACAACCTCTCTACTAACCCTAATTGAGTAGGAGTGAATTCCATCTTGCACCCTATCCCCAACTACCTATCCGGTCGCGCTAAAAAAGAAAACTGGAAGATGGAGAGGCTCTCACGTGAGGAAGGGAGAGAGAGAGAGGGTTTCGAAAAAAAATATCATTTTATTTTATTATTAAACTATCTATTTTATTCTTTCCTTCAAAACACAATTATATATACATAAAAGTATATTAAAAAAAAAAAAAAACTCTATCCTTCTCCTCATCAAATTCCAAAATCAAAACAACCAACTCCCCCAATTTAAATAATAATAAAAAAAATCTCGATATTAACTTAAAATTAAATTAATGCAACATAAAATAAAAATATTTCCTTCTTTAAACAAAACTAAATCCCTAAATTAACAAAAGGTCCTCAATTATTAAGAAAAAAAAATATTGATTTTAATTTACGAAAAACTTGGGATGTTCATGCTGACAACACAATGGGAGAGGTAGTTTGTGAGAAAACCGTGAGGGAGCTAGCAGAACCTGACATGGACTAACAGCCCCTGTGCATCGTATTTTCACCTACCATGGTGCCATTGAAACTCAAACTGGGGCTAATCAATCTATTGCCAACCTTCAGAGGGCATGCAGGGGAGAACCTTCAAAAACACGTCAAGGACTTCCATATGGTTTGTGTAAGTATGAGACACCATGGAGTCACAGAAGAGCAACTAAACCTTAAGGCGTTTCCTTTTTCACTACAAGATAATGCCAAGGATTGGTTGTACTACTTGGCTCTAAGGTCAATCACTACATGGAACGAACTTAAAAAGGAATTTTCTTGAAAAAAAAATTCGGCTTCTAGATACCATTCTACAAGAAAAGATATTTATGGCATTACATAGTTTGTGGGTGAGTGTTTATCTGAGTGTTGGGAACGTTATAAACGATTATGTGCTAGTTATCCCAATCAATAGATTTCTGATCAATTATTGATTCAATACTTCTATTGTGGTTTGCTTACCAATGACAGGAACTCAATTAACTTAGCAACTAGAGGCGCTTTTGTTGACAAGACGCTCAGGGAGGCCCAGGAATTGATATCACGCATGGGTGAGAATAACCAGAATTTGGGCACCAAGACTACTGAATCTGATTTAACTTGTAATTTTGAGGTTAAAGAATTAAAAGCTGAACTTTCTAACTTAACTTCTATTGTGACGCAGTTGGCCCAAGGAGGAGTCGCTCAAGTCAAGGCTTGTGGAGCCTATGGAATACAAGAACAACGCCTCTGAAGCATGTCCTCAAGCACAAGTCAACACAGTTGGGGGTTACCAGAGGAAGTATGACCCTCATCGCCCCGTATACAATCCAGGCTGGCATGATCACCTTAATCTCAAATGGGGAGGTCGAGGCCAAAGACAAAGGCATGCCAGTTTTAATCATTCCAATCAATCGTCGTCATCTTCCTCTGGTATGTCTTTAGAAGACATTATCAAAACTTAGGTTGATAATTCCCTTAAATTTCAACATGAAATTCAGTAGCTACAAAAGAACTCTAACCAGCTATCCTAGGATACAAAGGCCTAACAACAAGAAACCAGGGTGAGTTTGGCCAATGTAGGGACTCAGGTCACACAGTTAGCTGCTGCAGTGAGTCAAATAGAATACAAGGATTCAGGGAAGTTGCGTGCTCAACCAAACCATGCCAACGTTAGTGCCATCATACTAAGGAGTTGTAAGGAGCTTCCATCAGATGATCTATCTCCACCAGGTAAGCCCAACAAAGATGTTGAGAACAATGAAGGTAAATTTAAAGCACAACCATCTACCCCCAAGGTAAGTATTGTTCCTTCACATTCTGTTGAACCTTATATTCCTAAAGTTCTGTTTCTTAGTAGGCTAGCAAGACCAAAAAAAGAACAAAGGGAAGAGGAGTTGATCGAGATGTTAAAAAAGGTTCAGATAAACATTCCCGTTTTGAATGTAATCTAGTAGATCCCCAGGTATGCTAAATTCGTTTAGGAGTTGTGCACCAAAAATAGGATAAGTAAGGATAGGGAAAAGGTAATGGTAAGTAAGAATGTATCGGCTCTCCTGAAACATAATATTCCTGAACAATGTTGAGATCCAAATATGTTCATTTTGCCCTATATTATTGATTTTCCTAGTTGATTTCTATATAAATGGATGAAATTTCTATGCCTTCATCTTCTACTATTCTATTTGATAGACCCTTCACATATATGACAAAAATAGGACAAAAATAGACCCTTCACGTATATTAAAACTACCAGGACAAAAATAGATGTAGATAAGGGTTGTCTATCTATAGAATTTGATGGGGATGTTGTTTCTTTTAACGTATATGATGCCATGAAATTCCCTGAGGAATACCTGTCCTTGTGTTTGATTGAGGCGCATGATGTTATAGAAGAAATTGTATTGCATGATGATGATAATAATTCTAAGATGTTGGTTGCTCCCTGCATTGATCTAGATTTGCATGATTCACATGATTTATCTCTTCCTGTTGTTAATGCTAGCAAATTAGAAGAACCTTCTTTTGACTTCGATATTCTTGATTTGCAGGTATGAGGGATTGAGCTGAATGCTCTCCCTAGCCATCTGAAATATGTGTATCTAGGAGAAGGGAACACCTTTCCAGTCATATTCTCTAGGGAGTTGACACCTGCCCAAGAGGAATCCCTAGTTGAAACTCTGAAAACATACAAGGAGGCCATTGGGTGGACTGTAGATGATCTCAAGGGAGTAAGCCCTTCTCTTTACATGCATAGGATCACTCTAGAGGAAGGAGCCAAGCCCACAGTCCAACCCCTCCGAAGTCTCAACCCCAACTTGAAAGATGTCGTTCACAAAGAAATTATCAAGCTCAATGAAGCCGGGATCATTTACCAAGTTTCTAATAGAAAACGGGTAAGTCCTATCCATGTTGCCCTAAAAAGACCGGCATGACAATTGTGGAGAACGATAAGGGTGAGATGGTGCCAATTCGTGTAAAAATGGGTGGAGAATGTGCATCAGTTTCCAAAAGCTTAAAGAGGTAACCAAGAAAGATCACTTCCCTATACCTTTTCTGGATCAAATGGTGGAATGGCTCACCGGAAAACCATTTTTTTGTCTTCTTGATGGTGTCTCTGGATTCTACCAAATCCCTATTGCCCAAGAAGACCAGGAAAAGACCACCTTCACCTGCACTTATGGTACATATGCCTTCAGGAGGATGCCACTTGGGATTTGCAATGCCCCAGGTACGTTCCAAAGGTGTATGATGAGTATATTTTCTGATTTTATAGAAAAGTGCTTAAAGGTGTATATGGATGATTTTACGGTTTACAGAGAGTCTTTTGAGGTTTTCTTGCATAATCTTAGCTTAGTATTGAGACGATACATTGAAGCTAACATTGTATTGAAATATGAAAAGTGTCATTTTATGGCTTCTCATGGGATTGTTTTAGGACATCTAGTTTCTGAAAGGGGAATTAAGGTAGACAAAGCTAAGATAGATGTTATTGCTAATCTCCCCTATCCTACATATGTTAAGGAGATTCGTTCTTTTCTTGGTAGCGCAGGTTTCTATGGCCATTTCATCAAGGATTTTTCGAAGTTGGCACTACCGCTATCAACATTGCTTCAGAAGGATGTTCCATTTGATTTTGTCAGGAAGTGTCAGGAGGTCTTTGACACTTTGAAGGAGAAGGTGACCACCACCCCGATTTTGCAACCTCCAAGATGGGACGTACCATTCGAAATCATGTGTGATGCTAGCAACCTAGTAGTGGGAGTGATACTAGGACAAAGGGTCAACAAGAAGAGTCATGTCATATGTTTTGCATCAAGGACCCTAAATCCTACCTAGATTAATTACACCACGACTGAGAAAGAATTTATGGCTTACATTCTTGGTTTCCCTGTTACTATCTATATTGATCACTCTACTCTAAGGTACCTAATGGCAAACAAGGAGTCAAAGCCCCAACTTGTGCATTGGATGCTCCTTCTTCAAGAATTCAATTGGACTATCAAGGACAGGAAGGGAGTATAAAACTTAGTAGCTGACCATTTGAGCAAGATAGTACAAGAAGAGGACCCTGTGCCTATACGTGAGGATTTTCCAATCAAGTTCCTATTCTAGATTGCCACACTCACTCCATGGTATGCTGACATGGTTAATATTCTAGTTACTGGTAAGTTCCTTTACGACATGCCTAGTTCTGGGAAGACCAAATTAAGAAGTGATTCAAAGTATTTTGTTTGGGATCCACCATAAATTAGGAGGTGTGTCCCAGATGAGGGGTTTGAGTTTGTGCATGCATTTTGTCATGAGACAGCCTGTGCAGGGCATTTTAGTCCTAGGAGAACTGCTAGAAAAGTTTTGGATAGTGGGTTGATTTGGAATTCTCTATTTGCTTATTGTTTTGCATTTTTTAAGTCTTGTGAGAGATGTCAGAGGTCAGAATCTTTGTGTAGGAGGAACTATATGCCATTAAATTCTATCTTGGTGTGTGAAAATATTTATGTGGGGTATGGATTTCATGGGCCCCTTTCCTTCTTCATGTGACTTATTATATATTCTTTTGGCAGTTGATTATGTTTTGAAGAGGGTTGAGGCAATCCCCACTATGACTAACAATGTTGTTGTGGTTTCAGGTTTCTTAGGAGCTAATATCTTTTCTATAATTAGTGATCAAGGTACTCATTTTTGCAATCAGACCATGGAGGCACTCATGAGGATGTATGGAGTTCACCATTGGGTTGCCACTCCGTACCACCCTTAAACAAACGGACAAGCTGAAATATCAAATTGTGAGCCCGAAAGTTCCTAGAATAGATGGTCAATCCAACCAGAAAAGATTGAAGCACTCGCCTTGACGATGCTCTTTGGGCGTACAGGACTGCATTTAAAACTCATATTGGAACAATGTCCTTTAAGCTTGTCTATGGCAAAGTGTGTCATCTACCGGTCAAAATTGAGCATAGAGCATATTGGGCTACTATGAAATGTATCATGAACTTAGCCCAAGCCAGTGAGGAGAGATTGGCTTAATCCCTTTGAGGTTATTAACTTGTTTCCTTATGGTGTAGTGAAGATTAGACATCGTTTAAAAATTTTCAATGAAGGAAAAGTCAATTGTGTTAGTGAAAGCATCTTGTTGGCTCCACCTTCCATCACTTGAGCCCGTATCACAAGGCATATAGCAAAGGACGTTAAACCTTGTGCTACCTGGAGGCAACCGGGAATTTTATTTGCTTTTCTTTCCTTTCTTCTATATTTTTCCTTTTTATTTTATTTTTTTGATTTAAAATATCGGCTTACTAAATTTACTCTTCTTTATAGGAGACGTGCAAGTTTGACTCTTTAGGTATAAGATGATCTTGTTAAAGCCGAAAAATCCTGGGGAGTTTTTCTGTTCCATTTTTCTCCTTTTTCTTTTTGTCCTTAGCATTGAGGACAATGCATTTTTGTAAGTTGGGGGTGGGCGAAGCATGTTTATGATTCAAAATTAAATTAATTTTGTCATGGTGTGCCTATTTTTGTTTGCTCTGTTTGCTGTATCCTTTCAATGACTTATTGATGCCGCACTCAATGGGTTGCCTGTTCTAAAAAGGGTAATTTTCACAATTGTGAGCTTTTTATAAACAAATTTTTTCATGAGATCCATGTAAAATGAACGTAAGTTGAATTTTTTTTCGGTTTTAAATCTTTTTAATGGAGGAATGAAATATCATGCAATGGAAGACTATAGAATCAAAAAGCACTTAAACTACATTAAATTTGAGTTTTAAGCATACTGTAAATATGATATAAAAAAGAGGGTTTGAAACACATATTACCTTGGAAGATTCCTCCACAAAATCAACTGAAAAACACCAAGATAGAGATTGAATCACTGAGAGGACTACCATCGAGATCTTCTCTATTATGCTCAAGCTGGATTATGTGGTGGAAATACTTGAACAAGTTGAATTGATGATGAACAAGAGTAGGGTTTTCAGGTTATCAATTCAGAAAAATATATTTTAGCAATCTCGCTGATCTTCATGCATGGATCTTCAATATATAGGTAAAAACCATGCAAATGTATAGGATGACATGTTGGGCAGCTCCAGTTTGAAGATTATCACCAAGAACAATTGGAATTTGATGACATTTCATAAAGCATGTTAGTGGTTTTCCTAAAATTGAAAAAACCCATTAAGTTAAAATGATTTCAAAAAATAATTTTATAAAATTAATTCAAAATAATTAATTTAAATAACTGAATCAATTTTATATTTAAATCAAAATTTAAATATTAATTGATTTTCCAATTTCGTCTAATTTCAATTAAATGTTTATAATTGTATCATATACAATCAATCAAAAACCCTAAAATTGAATTTGAAAATTTAAAATTCGTAACCTGAATTTCATACATCAATACTCAATTTGTTATTCACATTTAATAAGCTAATACAGGAACCTAATGGACCTACAGATCATGAGCTCCAACGATCTTTAATTAATTCGTTAAAACTCTTTAATCGAATTAATTATTATTTGTTAACTATCAAGACACACCACTTTAGCTCGACAGTTGCACTCTCCTCACTGTAGATATATTTTGTCCACATAAACTATAATTAGTAAGTGGATCCTTCACAGGTCGTTTGTAATTACAGCTGAGTTAAAATTATCATTTTACCCCTGTAAATACATCTCGTTCCTTAAATTCCCACTAACCCTCTAATGAACAATTCGATTCATAATACTACTTATGAATCATGTCCTTTCTCTATCATGAGAGGGTGGGGCCCCGATTGTTCAAGATATGGAATTAGTAATTAAGAGAACAACCTATCTGCTATCCCTAAAAAGGGTAGGAGTGAATTTCATCTTGCAGGGCTATGTCCCCAGCTACTCATCCGATCTTATCCCCAAAATGGAAGGCTTATCGAGCAGTGTTGTCGGACTACTCTTACCCATGCAGATAAAAGGATAATCTCAATTAAATAGGAGTTCACTGCTAGCTCAGGATTAACATCGAGGTATCCTAGGTTACTTAAGTTTGAAATAGTCATTTTTAACAATAAACGGTCGTTATAAAGAAAATTAACTATTTCATCGTCTAGTCTATATTCAAACTCATTGCATAGGATGCCCCCACTCACATGTCTCTACATGAATGATCTGTGGATCACATCATTTGTATTACCTGTACAAAATGGGCTGCTTCCAATAGTGTTACCAGGATAAGATATCCAATTTCATCCACATACTTATAGACCATTTAGGTTATATACTATTAACTTGATCCTGTTTATGTCACTATATAAAGTTAAAGTATTCATACTATTACCATGGATATGTTTATTGGATTTTCATAATAGAGTGCAAAATCAACAACTTGTTTGAATAAAATGCTTATATTATGCTCTCATATCAATTGTAAGAGTATATCAGCATGCATCGGAAGCAACAAGGATGGATAAGCACTCTAATTCATTAATTTTGCAAAAACTAAAGCATGCTCATCTCACATAAGAGGGTTTGAAGTTATGTCTTTGTAGAACTCTTCAAGATCTTGATTCTCAGCTCTTGTCTTCTCCAAAACTTGCTATGAACCACCTTAAGATCTTCCCCACTATCCTTTTGGAGCTTTAGAATGAGTTGTGGAACTCAAGAATAGCTTGAACGAATGGAAACAAGGTGAGTAGCTCACTACTATTACCCAGTTTGAAGAATAATTCTTCAGCTTGAATTTTTCTGAAGAACTCTTTGAATGCATACCTTAATTCCACTCCAATCTTCTTTATTTTTTGTGTGACCTAGTTGAAGATGATAATGGAAAAACCTATTTTTCCATTTGTATTGATTTTTCATTTTTTTCAAAAAACCAAATGATTTCAAAAAATCAATTTGATTTTAAAATTGAAAATATTTTTAGTTTTGCAAAATTAATTTCATAAATTAATTTTATAAAAAAATTAATAAATAATTATTTAAATAATCATTTAAATGATTCTAATTAATTTAATATCATATATTAAATTATTTTTTACAAATTCACCTTCATATATTTAAATATATATTCTCCTATTCCGTTTAATTCTAATATGAATGTTTCAAATTAACTTATCATGCTACTCTGAAGCTAATCCATTTACGAGCTAGTAGGGTATCTCGCGGACCTACAGATCATGGGCTCCAACGATCCGAGATTAATTGGCTAAACTCATTATACCAAATTAACCCCCGTTCGTTAACTAATGGGTCACTAAACTAAAGCCCATAGTTGAACTCCCCTCACTGTAGATATATTATGTCCACTTGATATAATCATAATCAGTAAGTCGATCCTCAACAGATTGTTCGTAATCACAGTTGGGTCAAGATCACCATTTTACCCCTATGAATACATCTCGTGCCTTAAGTCCCTACTGACTTTTTAATGAACAATTTTGATTCATAATACCTATAAATCAAGTCCATTCTATCAAGAGAACGAGAACCCTGATTGTTCTAGACCTGGAATCAGTATTTAAGAGAACAATCTATCTGCTAACCCTAAATTGGATAGGAGTGAATCCCATCATGCAGGGCTTTGTCCACAACTATTCATCTGGTCTTATTCCCAAAATAGATGGCTTATTGAGCAGTGTTGTTGGACTATTTTCAACCATGTAGATCAAAGGATAATCTCGAACAAACAGAAGTTCATAGCTAGCTCAAGATTAAGATCGAGTTAACCTAGGTTACTAAATAATGAAATAGTCAGTTTTAACAATAAACGGTCGTTATAAAGAAAAGTGACTATTTTCGTGGTCCAGTCTATATGCAAACTCATTGCATAGGATGACCCCACTCACATGTCTCTATATGAAGGATCTATGGATCACATCATTTGTACTACCTATAAAATGGGCCGCATCCAATAGTGTTACCAGGATGAGATACCTAATTTCATCCATATACTCATTAGCCATTTAGGCTATATACTAATAACTTGATCCTGTTTATGTCATCAGGTAAAGTTAAAGTATACACACTATAACCATGGATATGTCTATTGTATTTTCATAATAGAATGAAAAATCAACAACTTTATCGAATAAGTTACTCAATAATATTTTATTTATAAATAGAATGTTTAACACGATCTGCGAGTTATAGGACGTTCCCAACACAAGGTTGGTCAACATTTTGTTTAAAGCCATAAGATTTGATCGCAATATCAAACCTTATATTCAAGGATCTTGAAGCTTGTTTTAACCCACAAATGGATCGTTTAAGCTTACAGACTTTCTATTCTTGTCCTTGTTCGATGAACCCTTCTGGTTAAGACATAAAGATACTTTCATTAAGATGGCCATTCAAAAAAGCTGTATTGACATCCATTTACCATATTTCATATTCATAATATGTTGCAATGGATAGAAGTATTCAAATTGATTTTATCATGGCAATAGGAGAAAAAGTTTCTTCATAATTAACCCCTTCTCTTTCGGTGAAACCTTTTGCCAGGAATCTGGCTTTATAAGTTTGCACCTTCCCAGTTTGGTCTCGTTTTCTCTTGTAGATCCATTTGCAACCTATAGGTTTAACCCCATGTGGTTGATCTACAAGTTCCCAGACAGAGTTAAAGTACATAGATTCCATTTCAACGTCCATGGCTTTTATCCACTGTTCCCTGTCAATATCTTCCATTGCCTTTTTAAAGGATAATGGATTCTCTAATCCATTATCATGTATGATGTTTTGAGTTTCTGTTAGACCCATATAGCATTTCGATTGTTGAATAACCCTCCCACTACGTTGAGGCATACTCAACTCTTGAGATGGACATGATGGGATAACAATAGTTGTTGATGGACCGGCTTGATCAACAACTTTTGTTGATGTCTCCATAGCCTTTTTGGTCATTTCTTTCAATATTAGTTTACAGCGAGGTAGATGACTTTTATATGATCTTCTTCCAAGAATGTAGCGTTTTTCGATACAAATACTTTATCTTCTTGGGGATCATAGAACAATCCTCTTTTTGTTTCTTTGAGGTATCCTACAAAGAGGCATAATTTCAAACGTGTTTCTAGTTTCTTAGGATTTCATACCCACACATGTGCTAGAAAACCCCAGATATGAAAATGATGTAAACTTGTTTAGCGTCGTTTCCATGATTCATACGGTGTTTCTGAAACACTTTTTGAAGGAACAACATTTAGAATATATACAGCAATCTGTACTACAAAACCCCAAAAGGATTGACGTAACTGAGCATAACTCGTCATTGATCGTACCATGTTTAACAAGGTTTGATTCCTCCTTTCTGCAACATCATTTTGTTCTGGTGTTCTAGTTGTTGTTAGTTGGGATTGAATTCATTGATCTACTAGATAGTTCTGTAATTGTAAATCCATATACTCACCACCCCGATTAGATCAAAGTATTTTAATTCTTTTACTTAACAAATTTTCTGTCTCGGTCTTAAATTCTTTGAACTTTTCAAGAGTTTCAAACTTGTGACTGATTAAGTAAGTGTAACCATATCTCGAGTAACCATCAAAAGAATGACGAAATACAGATAGCCTCCTCGTGGTTTTACATTCATCGAACCACATGGGTCTGAATGTATTATTTGAGAGGCTCTTTGGCACGTAGACCTTTGTTAGAAAAAGATAGGTCCCGCGAGAAAAGAGTGATAGGTTCCCGGTTGTGGAGTGTGAAAGCTAGCTCTCTAGGTAAAATAAATGCCTTTTATTTTTTTTTTTTGTGCATGAGTTTTTAGGCTTTCCTTGATAGTGTTACTCTTTGATTAGCAATATCGGTATGTCTTTAGCTGATGACCGAACCAGAGTAGAGGGAAGCTGAATTGAGAGATGGATAAGACTTTTCTGGGCAATCTATGATGGACGAAAAAAATTCATTCTTAGTTTTTTCATTTGTACATGGTTTTGATTGAAAAATAACCTTTTTTTTTTTTTTTTTTATAAAAAGTCTCAATTGAGTGATTATTTGGTTTGATTTATTATGCGACCCTATAGACTGTTGAGATTGGAGAAATGATTCGTTAAATAGAGTGACTATTTTCTTATTGAAATTCATGACTGAATTTTATCTTGCTTAGGACGATCAAGTTTTAAGTTGGGGGTGTTTGTTAGCTCTAAAAAATAGCTAAATTTATAGCATTAACTTTCTATATTTGGGTAATTCTTGGATTTTATTATCTTAATTTGTAGGAGAATTAACCCTATTGAGCCGGCACGTGGAAAAGACAAAGAATCGAGTCAAAAAAGCAGAAAAACTAGAGTCTAAACGCACTAAATCGAGTTGAGTTGAAAAAGGACAATTTTGCCCTGCGCCAGCATCACAACGCTCATCTCAAGCCTAAGTTTAACGCTTATTCGACGCTAAAAGACAGTAGCTTCAAGAATAGGGCAGCATTGCAATGCTGCACAGAGCATCGCGATGCTCCAGAGTTGAGTCACCGCCATCGTTGAAACGCCCCTTGACGTTGGAAGACAGAAGCGCAACGTCGCAACGTTCCCCCAGAGTGTCGCGACGCTATGAATGTTAACAGAGAATCAAGGGCGTGCACAGCCCAACCAAGCGTTGCAACGCTTGATCCTAGCGTTGCGATGCAGTTGGGATATTATAAATAGGTCCCTCGAGGTCAGCCTTGAAGGTAGCCACTACTCACTCGAGAATAAGCCCGAATAAAGAGAAAATTGAGAGTTTTTTTTTCTAGTTTTTGATTGATTGAGTCAAATTGCTGGGCAATTATTGGTATAGTTAGCCTCGATTCTTCCTTTTAAAGGCTAAATTATTTTCTTGGGATAGTTTGTATGTCTTAATTCCTGAAGGCCAACTAGTTATTTTATTCAATTGTTGTGAACCCTTTAGGGGATTTGTTTTATTTTTAATTTAATTCAATAAATTTTTCTGACAAATTGATTTATTGAATTTTATGTTTGCAAAATCTTTCTAGCCTATGCATTATCCCTTAAGTTGCAAATATTAGGGGCGCATGGTTGAGGTCTAGACTTTTTCTGGCCAAGTTCATATGGGTTCTGATATAATCCTTCACAAATAAATCATGCAACAAGATATGGGTTTCTGACTTGTTGACTATCTCAACAATTGAACTCTTTCTTAATTTTTTTTAGTTTTAACTTAGGCATCACTAAGAAGGAAAAGTTTTTAACTGAATTAGGGCTGATTTAGGTTTTTATCAAAAATTGGCTAATTGGACTATTAGAATTTCTAATAGGTTGAGGGGTTTACATAATTGGAAAAAATAACTAGTATCTAAGGATAGAAAATAAAAAGCGTACAAACTAATCCCAAGATTTTCCCTCAATTTGATTCTAAACCTTTTTTTTTCTGCACTTGCTCTTGTTTCTTTTCTCTATTTGTTTAATTTCCCTCATCAAATCCAAAATAGTTAAAATCCTTAATTTTTTTTTTTTGAATTCATAAATTGTCCTAAATTGATTCAATAGTCTCCCTGTAGATTGACCCCGATCTTAGCGCTTTGCTATGTTTGTGGTATAAGTTTTAGATCGGTGAAATAAATAATTTATGTTCGATTTCGGGGTTGAGTAATGACATCGATTCTCGTGTCCAAATAAAATTGGCATCATTGCCGGGGAAACTTGGCAAATCAGCCTAGGAAAGTCTGCGAATCCATTTTATATAAAAAATATTTTGTGAAACCTGGATTTCCATTTTCCTTACTTAAGTAGGTGATTAAGGGAATTAACTAAGTGAAAGTTAAATCCTATGTTGAAGTGAAGGAAATTTCTAAGTATTGAATAGATTTTTCTTGAGTAGTTTTGAGTTAATCCTTAAATGGTGAAATTTAGCTATGTGTAAGGTCCAAAAGGACCCATGCGTTAAGTGTTAGGAGACATTAACGCATAAGATGAGAAGACATTAACGCATGATTGGCCGAAGTATTGACAAGAGGCGTTGCCAAGAGTTGCTCATGCGTTGGGTATGTGTGAGCAAAAGCAGAGAAAATGAGAGGCTAAACGCAAGGCACTGGGCAGACAATCGTGTAGCAAATGAGCAGTGCTACATGAAGAGGTGGACAATCGTTTAGTAAGTGAGCAGTGCTACACGATGAGGTAGACGATCGTGTAGGCGAGCGCTAGACGATCGTATAGCAAAGTGGGGAGCTATGCGATGAGGTAGGCGATCGTGTAGGCGGGCATTGGACGATCGTGTAGCAAAGTGGGGAATCTACACGATGAGAATAGGCAATCGTAATAGCGGCGCTGGACGATCGGGTCTTTTACGATAGACAAATTACTACATGATCAGTGTAAGCGCTAGATGATAAGCGTGAAAGCTAGGCGATAGCGCTAAACGATAGCACTAGACGATAGCGTTAGATGATGAGGTGTCGGCACTGCACGATCGGCATCAGCATTAGATGATGATACTGGGTGATGGCGCTACGCGATGGGCGTGTATGCTAGACGATAGTCGTGCTTCGCTAGACAATAAGGCATCAACATTAAACGATGGAGGTAAACGAAGCTCGCAGTAGCCAAGCAATAGGCTATGCGCGAGATCGTTGAGAGCGAGATCAGTGAGATCGTTGAAAGTGAGATCGGCGAGATTGTTGAGAGCGAGATTGTTTGCTAAACGATTGAGCTACACGATGGGCTGTTAGAGTTAGACGATAGAAGCAGTAACTAAACGATGGGGCAATGCTGAGGACTGCGTTACGCAAGATTGATGAACTCATTTGGACAAATGGTTGTATTGAGAGATGGGTAGACTTGAGTTAGTAGGAGTTGGATGAATTAAGTTTCATGCAAAGGAAGTATTATGCATGAGGAGGAAAACTCAAGTAGGTATGTGCATGGAAGTAGGTGAATGTCAAGGGAGTAGGTGGTGGAAAAACATGGTGCAAACACTTCAAGAATAGAAGGTGTCTTACATTGGAGGCTTGGTAAAGATGAGAAGGATCATTTCCTTAAGCATATAAATACCACCACAAGCCTTCTTTTGAGTAATAATCTGAAATCCCCTTGAAATACAGTAGGAAGAGTGTTTAAGAGCAGTTTTGGAGATAGCTATGCGTTGGTCATAAGGTTCCAAGAAGAGGAGATGCTGTCGAACAGTGGTCTGGAAGTAACATCAACTTGGGACGAAGAGTTCTCCCAGAATACTCATGCATTTGAAGTGATTTCAAAGCCATCTGAAAGCTAAAAGAGTCTAGTTTTCAGGGTAGGGATGTTGGAGAAAAAGCTCCAAGGAATCGGGCTGGAGAATGAGGAAAATGTAGAAGGGTCGAGCTATCGGGTAAGCTAGGCCAGTCTTGATATCTTGAAGATTCCGGCTAAACCATGAGGATTTCTGAGCTAATATTTTAAGGGTTCAAAAGAGGAACCTGAGAAGATCAAGGAACTTCTAAGAGAAAGATTCCTATCCTTACCAAGGTGAGTGGTAATTTCCTTTAAGTCTTAAGCATATCTTTTAGAGTAAATTGTATATGCTTATGTTATGAATGAGTATCTAGCATGAGAATGAGATTATGTGATCGGGATGGTCAGGGGGTCAATAGACCTAGTTCCTGAGCCTGAAAGCAAAAACTCACGGGATGGTTAGGGGACCGAGAGGTCTAGTTCCTAAGTCTGTGGGAGGAACCTCGTATGGGATGGTCAGAGGGCCGACAGGCCTAGCTTCTGAGCCCATGAGCAGGGAGCTATATGCACATAGAAGACATAGGGAATAAAGTGAATGCAAAAGAGGAAGCATTCATAATTAATAACAGATAGTTATCTACCATATGTGTAGTTAGAGAACAGACCCATTCGAAGTTGAGATTTGAATGTAACCTCGTATTTATGATATGCTTGTTATTATGAGTTGAATTAGACTCTAGAAGTTGCTTACCACTCACTGAGCTTTGTGAAGCTCATTCTTTTCTTTCATGTTTCACTTCCCATGTAGCAAAAGGTGAGGAGTTCTAGGGTGCTGCTAACGTCAAGTCTGCCACAAGCCACAGTTACACTTCTGGGTTTTTTTTTTTTACAATTGTTGTTGTAAACTTTGTAGTTAAGTCTTGGAGTTATATAAACGTTACATTGTTACAATAAAATGGGCCTACTTAATCAGTTTTTATTATCTCCTTGACTTAAAGTTTACTGAGTGTAGTAAAGAGGTTTCGATGGTCAGTAGGTATCACAAAAGGGTGGTATCTGTAGTCCCTCACGCCTCTCCTTGGACTCAAGAGTGCAGGCTCGGGGCGGGGTGTGACATATTTGTTTGCCCTTTGGTTTATGACCCGCTCTTTTGGGAGACCAGATTTTGTTTTTCATGCAGATATAGACAAATAAGAGAGGATAATCCAAAGGAAATGTAGAGAAGAAGTTCCAAAAATTGCTGAAAACACAACAATCGGAGAGGAAGTTCGTGAGAAGACCTTAAGGGAGCTGGCAGAGCCTGACATGGACCAGCAGCCTTTGTGCATCATATTTCCACCAACCACGGTGCCTTTGGAATTAAACCAGGACTGATCAATTTATTACCAACTTTTAGAGGGCTTGCATGGGAGAACCCTCACAAATACATCAAAGACTTCCATATGGTCTGTGTAAGTATTAGACCCCATGGAGTCACAGAAGAGCAACTAAACCTATGGGTGTTTCCCTTTTCACTACAGGACGACGCCAAGGATTGGTTGTACTACTTGGCTCCTAGATCAATTACTACTTGGAATGAACTAAAAAATAAATTTCTTGAAAAATTTTTCCTACCCTCTAGGGCCCATTCCATAAGGAAAGACATTTATGGTATAAAACAGTTTGTGGGAGAATCTCTATCTGAATATTGGGAATGCTATAAACGTTTATGTGCTAGTTTTCCCCATCACCAAATTTTTGACCAATTACTAATTCAATATTTCTATAGTGGTTTGCTTACCAGAATTCAATCGACTCAGCAGCTGGGGCTTCTCTTGCTTATAAGACCCTCAGGGAGGCCCAAGAAGTGATATCTCGCATGGCTGAGAATAACCAAAATTTTGGCACTAAAGCCACTGAATCTGATGTATCTGGTAATTTAAAAGTTAAGGAATTAAAAACTCAAATTTCTAATTTAACTTCTCTTGTGACACAGTTGGCCCAGGGAGGAGTAGATCAAGTTAAAACTTGTGGAGCCTGTGGAGTAGTTGGGCACGCATCTAAAGCATGTCCTCAAGCTCAAGTAAATTCAGTTGGGGGACACCAGAGAAAGTACAACCCTCATGGCCTAGTTTGCAACCCAAGTTGGCGTGATCACCCTATCCTCAAGTGGGGAGGTCGAGGCCAAGGATAGGGGCATCACAGTTCTAACCATTCCATTCAACCATTGTCGTCTTCTACAGGTATGTCTTTAGAAGATATTGCTGTCTTTAGCTGATAATTCTCCTAAATTTCAACAGGAACTCCAGCAGCTATAGAAGAACTCACTCCAATTGTCTCAAGACACTAAGGCCTATTAACAAAACACTAGAGCAAGCATGGCCAATCTAGGAACTCAAGTTACACAACTAGTTGCTGCAATAAATTGAATTGAGAACAAAAGTTCTAGAAAGCTTTCTGCCCAACCAGACCACGCCCTATAACACTAAGAAGTGGTAAGGAGCTTCCATCACCCAAGACCTCCTTTGACTAACCTTCTTCAATTGGTAAGACAAACGAAGAAACTGAAAAGAATGATGGTGATTCTGAGACAAAACCACCTAAGGTAAGTACCCCTCCTACAACTTCTCTTGAACCTTACATTCCTAAAGCTCTGTTATCTAGCAGGCTAGCAAAGCCAAAATAGAAACAAAGGGACGAAGAACTAATCGAGATGTTCAAAAAGGTTCAAATTAACATCCCGCTCATGAATGCAATTCAGCAAATGCCCAGGTATGCTAATACCGCAAGGAGCTGTGTACCAATAAGAGAAAAAGTAAGGACAAGGAAAGGGTAGTGGTAAGTAAGAATGTATCTGCTCTCCTAAAACATGATATGCCTAAAAAATGTCGAGATCCAGGTATGTTCACTTTGCCCTGTATAATTGGTAATAGAGTAATCTTTCACACCATGTTAGATCTAAGAGCTTTTATAAATGTCATGCCTTATCATGTTTATGATTTAAAATTAATTGATTTACAAAAAACTGCTGTGTGCATCCAACTGGCTGATAGATCTTATATCCAACCATTAGGGATAGTTTAAAATGTACTTTTGCAAGTAAAGGACTTAATTTGCCCGGTTGATTTTTACATATTAAGGATTCATGAAATTTGTCTTCCCTCATCTTCTATAATTCTGCTTAGTAGACCTTTTATGAAAACAGCTAAAACAAAAATTGATGTAGATAGGGGTTTGCTATCTTTAGAATTATGGGGGAAGTTGTTTCTTTTAACATGTATGATGCCATGAAATTTCCTAAGGAATATTTGTCCTTATGTTTGATTGAGGCACATGATTTTATCGATGATATATTGCATGATGAAAATGACGATGCAACATGTTAATTGCTGCATATTTTGGTATAGAATCACATGACTTGTCTCTTGCTGTTGTTGATGCTACCCTTCCAGTCATAATTTCTAGAGAATTGGCACCAGCCCAAGAGGAAACCTTGATCAACATCCTGAAAACTTATAAAGAGGCCATTGGATGGACCTTAGATGATCTGAAGGGAATAAGCCCTACCCTTTGCATTCATAGAATCACTCTAGAGGAAGGAGCCAAGCCCACAGTTCAACCCCTCAAGAGGCTCAATCCTAACCTAAAAGACGTTGTTCTCAAGGAAATAATCAAGGTTAAAGAGGCCAGGATCATTTACTGCATTCCTAATAGCAAGTGGGTAAGCCCCATTCACGTTATTCCCAAAAAGACTGGTATGACCATTGTAGAGAATGACAAGGGAGAGATGGTGCAAATGTGTGTGCAAAGTGGATGGAGGATGTGTATTGATTTTCGAAAATTAAATGAGGTAACCAAAAAAGACCACTTTCCTATCCCTTTTCTGGATCAAATGGTGGAACGACTTGCCGAAAAACCATTCTTCGGTTTTATCGATGGCTTTTCTAGATTCTACCAAATCCTCATCGCTCAAAAGGATCAAGAAAAGACCACACTTGTCACATCCCACCCCAAATTACCCTCTAAACTGGGATAGAATAGTGACTGCAGCAGTTACCAACCCTTTTGTTGGCACTTACTGCCTGACTATCCTGTTAACCGTTACTCAAACCCTGAATACATACATATCATCAATATACCAACATATTAACTTGGAACTTAACACATTTACATTATAGGGTTTTGCAACATTGTTCATACATGAATATTACAACTTAGTGAGCCCCATCTAGTATACTAGTCACTAGATAGACACATGTACTAACTAACATAGGTCTTTAATTACGCTTCCTTCAACCTGTTTCATTGAGTGGCAGCGCAACAGTAGAATAGTCTTTTGGGAACTGACCACTACCTGAAAGAAAACATTTGAAAACGTGAGCTAGAAGCCCAGTAAGTGACATAATAAAAATATAAATCTCATGCTCAAAACTGGAAGCTTTAAACCATAAAACTAAAACTAAAGTATACCAAGCAAACGTGTACATAAAACCTTTAAACCACCTTTCACTATTCCTTAGTTGAGAACGAGCATACATCGCTCTAGCTCCCAACGTCTGTTACCGGCCAAGAGACCCATACTATAGCCTAGGAGAACCATACTTCGGTCTCTCATTCGGAACTACCTACGGCACATGGAGTTTTCTATGTACCGTCAACACCTTAGGTACATTTATTCAAATACCTTCCTTACCTTCTAAGTTTAAGGCTGTGAAAATTAAAGGGAACCAAGAGGTGTTCAGCAATAAGGAGACAGCTGGGCCAAATGGAGAAAACTTGAGACGTCGAAGTCTCAAGAGGGAATCTCGAGGCCAAACTTTAAGGTAAGCTGGTTAAGACATTTATAAACATATTTGTAGAAGGAAATGTTTTGAGATATGGTTCGGAATGATGAGAAATCTAAGCTCCAAAATGAATATGGAATAGGGTTCAATAGGAGGCCAAGGGAAACTGGGTGAACTGGGAAGAAGGAGCAATCCCAATAGATCACTTTGAATGGTTTCTTATTTTAGTCTTTTAGCATATTATGAATTACATGCTATTGTTATGAATGAATGCTTATTACCATGAGGAGAGCATGGGATTGGGATAGTCAAGGGGTCAACGAAGCTAGCTTTTAAGCCCGAGATAGAATAGCATAGGATGGTCAGAGGACCAAGAAGTCTAGTTCCTGAGCCTGTGGGAGGAACCTTGAATGGGATGGTCAGAGGGCCGACGAGCCTAGCTTCTGATCCCATAACAAGGAGAATTTTGTGCACATAAGGTTTTGAAGTTTTTCAATGTGAAATGTTAATTATCTATTGTATGTGTAGGTAGGCTTGTGAAATGCTTCATTCAAGATGGAGGTTTGCATAGTAATCTCATGTTATGATATGTTGAGATGGTTATAAGTTGAAATAGACTTATAGAACTATGATTCTACTCACTAGGCTTCAAAGCTCATGCTTTATTTTCATGTTTTCCTTGTAGGAAGCAGAAGAGTTCGAGTTGCAGAAAGTGGTCGAGGTCTGCCACGAGATAGATTAGTTAATAGAAAAAACTTTGTAGTCAGGATGGGGCTACTGTTGTAAAACGTAGATTAAAATGTGTAAACTGGTTTCCTAAACAAAATTTCAATTTCAGTTAATTTCGTTAAGTTTTCCATTGCAGAAGTCATTGTTTTAAAAGATACTAGTAAGAGTGGGCAATGGATGTCATGAAAGAGCGATATCTGTTGTCTTCACATCTCCTTTTGGGTAAGAGGTAAACCCGTGAGGGGGTGTGACAAACCAAGCATTGCGACACAGTTGGGATATATATATAGGACCCTCGGGGTCAGCGTTGAAGGTAGCCACTACTCACTTAAGAATAAGCTTGAATAAAGAAAAAAGTGATAGTTTTTGTCCAGTTTTTGAGTGATTGAATCAAATTGCTGAGCAATTATTGGTATAGTTAGCCGCGATTCTTCCTTTTTGATCATTGTAGTCCGAATATGCCTTTTAGAGGCTAAATTATTTTCTTGAGATAGTTTGTATGTCTTAATTCTTGAAGGCCAACTAGTTTATTTTATTCAATTGTTGTGCACCCTTTAGGGGATTTGTTTTATTTTTAATTGAATTCAAAAAAAATTTCTGACAAATTGATTTGTTGAATTTTATGTTTGCAAAATCTTTCTAGCCTATTCATTGTTGATGGATTAAGTTGCAAATATTAGGGCCGCATGGTTGAGGTCTAAACCTTTTCTTGCCAAGTTCATGTGGGTCCTGATATAATCCTTCCAAAATAAATCATGGAACAAGATATGGCTTTCTGACTTGTTGAATGTCTTGACAGTTGAACCCTTTCTTAATTTTTTTTTAGTTTTAACTTGGGCGTCATTAAGAAGGAAAAGTTTTTAACTGAATTAGGGCTGATTTAGGTTTTTATCAAAAATTGGCTAATTGGGCTATTAGAATTTCTAATAGGTTGACGGGTTTACATAATTGGAAAAAATAACTAGTATCTAAGTATAGAAAATAAAAAACATACAAACTAATCCCAAGATTTTCTCTCAATTTGATTCTAAACCTTTTTTTTTCTACACTTGCACTTATTTCTTTTCTCTATTTGTTTAATTTCCCTCATCAAATCCAAAATAGTGAAAATCCTTTTTTTTTTTTTGGAATTCATAAATTGTCCTAGATTGAATCATTAGTCTCCATATGGATTTGACCTCGATCTTACCGCTTTGCTACGTTTGTGGTATAAGTTTTAGATCGGTGAAAATAAATAATTTTTGTTCGATTTTAAGGTTGAGTAATGACATCGGTTCCCAAGTCCGAACCCATTTTCATTCAGATGGAGAATCGACATCGTTAATTCGACTCCAAACAGAGACAAAAGTAAATTTGTAAATATCGAACTACTCCAATTACTACTAAAATGTAGCAACAGTTGTAAGTTCGAGTCGATCCACAAAGAAGCGCGATTGGTTTCGTTGAGTTAAATTTCTAACTAGAGCGATAAATGGGGGGTTTTGGTTTGGAAGAGATAATATGTGTGAAATTAAAATAAAAGGGTAAATGCAATCTAGGATAGGAGTCTATCTAATTTCTAGAGCAACAAAGAGTTCCTATGCAATTTCTTTCATTAGGCACCAATTAATTACACTGAATCTTTCAATCCCTCAACCTATTAGAGAATCTAATAGCTCAATTAGCCAATTTTGATAAAAATCTAAATCATCACTAATTCAGTTTAAAACTTTTCCTTCTTAGCGACATACAAGCTAAAACTGAAAAGTATTAAGAAAGGGTTCAATTTTGAGACATATTACTAGCCAGAAAGCCACATCTTGTAGCATGATTTATTTGGAAAGATTATACTAGGGCATACATGAGTTTGGCCAAAAAAAGTATAGATCCTAAACATGCGATCCTAATACTTGCAACTAAATCAATCAATGATGCATAGGCTAGAATGATTTTGCAAACAAGAATTTCAACAAATTAATTTGTCAGAAGAATTTATCGAAACTCTATTAAGATTAAAACAAATCCAACCAAAGATTTCACAAGATTGCGTTTAAATTAATTAAGAAACCTTCAAGAAATTAAATACAGGTTTGTTGCTCAAATAAACTAGATAGAGATTACCCCTCAATTCATAGACAAATTTGAGATACACATCTGTTCCATTGATTACAACCAAAAATAAAAAGCGAAAAAAACTTAAAGATGCTGAATTTGGGAGGGGGGATTTTCGTGCATTGTCGTACTAGACAAGTGCAAGGGACATGTGATAGGCGCATGGGTTGCAATGTTGGTCGCATGAGTAAGGCTTAACTACTCAATTTTTTCCTAAGTATTTGAGCATGGGAAGGTATCCTTTGGAAGGAAAATTGATGTTTGAACCTAATTGTTGAGTTCATTTTAGGTGAGTTACTCTCATAAGGAAGCCATAAGTGTTGGCTAATCATGTTTTCAATTTCCACATAGTTAACGCCAATAGGAAGGACTTATCAACTCTAGGAGAGACGCCCAAAGGTTATGAGTGACAAATTTATGTTTTTTAGATGTTTTAGTAACTCATGCTTATGAAATTTTAGACGAATGCTTGTCTATATAAATGATTAAAATGTTTTCCATGCAAACTATGATTCATGAAAGCCATCAATGCATGCAAAGTTTTAAAGAAGTTTATGATCATATTTCATTACTTATTAGTTCAAAGATCATGCGTAGAAATGATGTTTGTTAGCAAGAATGTTTAAAGCATATGACTTATGATGCAATACTTACAAAGTTTGATTTACTTCAACATATAAATTTTATGATGAATGCTAGAACCCGTTACTGAAGGACAATGTGAAGGTATCTGGGCAATAGTACCTAAGGTATGACGGTACTTAGTAATAACGACGTGCACGTAGGTAAGGTCGACGTTGGATGTGTTGAAAATACTCCACACCATCTAAGGTTTAACGTTGATGGATTGAGCAAAAAGGGTTCTCTCTCAACTAGGGATTATGTAAGCTATGTTTTAAGCTATGCTATGATGAAAGTTTTAAGTATGAGTTTGCTTGGATGTTGTCAGTTTTTAAAGCATGCTCTTTATGTTGTATTAGTCACTCATTAGACTAGTAGCTCACTCGTTTAAATGTTTTCCTTCTCCCACGTAATGGTCATCTCCTTATAGGTTAGTCGCACTATTGCTCTGCCACTTAAAGACTCGATTGAATAAGAAAGTCTAGATGTCTACTTAGTAATTATCTGTACGCATGTGTTTCTGTATTTATGCTATAAGTTTTCTAAGTGTGGAGCCCTGAATTTATTTAAAATGTTTTAAGTTTTGCTAGCTCTTGAATGTGTAAATGTTATCCTGGGGTTTCCTAAGTTGGTTATACAGGTTAGGTAGGAGGTAAGTGCCATAAAAGACTTGGTAATTGCTATCATCACATTTTCTTTTAGATTAAGAGGATAATCTGGGAAGGGATGTGACAAGTTGGTATCAGAGCCAGGATTAGGGGCAAGGAAAGAGAGCTTATGCATTAGTGTAGGTCTCTATTGTGAGTCCCTAACATGTGTACATCCTAACTAGGTAAGAATGCAAAGAAGAAGTGACCGACAGAGTCAGCAGATGGCAAATGGGGATCTTAACCCTATCGTTAGAAATCTCGAGGTTAAAGGTGATCTAGATTCTAGTAAGAGGAAAGGTAAGAGTCTAGTTATTTAGAAAACAACTTCAGAAAGTGAGTCAAATACCTCACAGATAGGAGTAGATCCTCAGTTAGAGGAAAGAGTATTTGACAGGATCGCCCTAAGGTTGGCGCGTGTGTAAGGTCCGTGCAGGCAGACCCAGAGAAGAAGTATGGCCTCGAGAGGCTTAAAGCATTAAGTGCGATGACATTCGAAGGAGCCATAGATCCAACAGATGCTGAGGTCTGGCTAGATATGATTAAGAAATGCTTTAATGTGATGAGATTCCCTGACGATCATAAGTTTGTGTTGGTGGTACTATTACAGAAAGAAGCAGAGAGTGGTGGAAGATCATTGACGCCAGAAGGACCCACTTGGATGGAGTTCAAAAAATTGTTTGAGTATAAGTATTATTCTAGCTCCTCCAGAGAATCCAAGAGAGATGAGTTCCTCATATTAGTTTAGGGATCGATGACAGTCGCTAAATATGAGCAGAAGTTCACAGAGTTGTCTCAGTCTGCTTTTCCAATCATAGCAAAGAGAAAGTAGATGCAAAAGTTTGGTAATGGCTTAAGGAAGGAAATACTTACCCTAGTCACTTCTTCAGCCAAATGGATGGATTTCACTCAACTAGTGGAGATAGCCACTAGAGTTTAGAGGAGCTTAGCTGACGTTGATCAAAGGGCAAAGTGGAAAAGAAGAAGAACAGAGGGATCCAACAGAATCCGGATGTAAGAGTTTTGGGCATCCATTCTCTGAACAGTCAACTAAGAGAAGACAAGGAACTATGAGCAAAGACATTGGACTACTCTCTCCATTTGTAGATCAAAGAATAATCTCGAACAAACAGAAGTTCATAGTTAGCTCAGGATTAAGGTCAAGTTACCTAGGTCATCGCTTTGAAATAGTCAGTCTTAAACAGTAAACAACGTTATAAAGTAAGCGTGACTAGTTTTGTGGTCTGATATTGTACAAAACTCATTTGCATAGGACGCCCCCCACTTCTCATGTCATAACATGTACGAATTAGGATCACTTCGTTTGTAGCACTTTACAACTCCTTGTAATAACTACAGGGTAGGCCGCATCCAATAGTGTTACCAGAATAAGGCACCCAAACTTATTCATATATTATAGATCATTTTTTACTATTTACTCAAACCTAATCTACTTGTATGTCTCCACATAAAGTTTAAGTACTCATATAATAGTCAAGGGACTTTTAGGTTTATTGGATTTCTAAAAAAAACAATATATACAATAACAACTTATCGAAATTTTAGAGTTGCTTGAAAATTAATTTGAAATGTTCAAATTATACGAAATAGAATAATATATATTTAAATATGATTTAAATATATGAAGATGATTATTGTGAAAAAAAATTAATTTAATATTTGATATTAAATTAATTTTAGAAAAATATTTTTTTTCAGATATTAAAATCAAAATTAATTTTGAAATCAAGATTTTGGTTTTAAAGAAAAATTGGAAAAATCGATTTGCATGCTCAAATGGAAAATCTTGATTTTCCAATATCATCTTTTTCATGCTCACACAAAGCCCACTTTTTCTTCTTCATTAATACTTCAAGCATGAGCTACCCCATGTATATCTCTTCTTAGCATGTTCATCTACAATAAATAAAGAAGATAGTAGTGAATTGAAGGGAGGCATAACAGAGAAATTTTAGAGAAAATTTCAGTAGGAAGAAAGGGTTCTTCGAAGTGAGCTGTTGTGAGTATTTCTCTGTTCTTCATTGCTTCAAATTGTTCTTGAGTCCCACAACTTGGTCTAAAGCTCCAAGAGAATAGTGGGGAAGATCTTCAGGTGGTTCACGGTGATCTTTGGTGAAGACAGCTACTGATTGGTCAAGTTCTTGAAGAGTTTTTCAAAGGTATGATCTTAAAACCCTCTTATTTAGATGAACATGCTTTAGTTTCTACCAAAATTAGTTAATTTGAATGTTTATGGATCCTTGATACTTTTGCTGCATGTTTTCTTACTCTATCAAAATCATGCTCAGATACCAGTTGTTAGAGTATATTAACGTGCAGCGGAGGAAAAACAGAATCAATAAGCACTCTAATCATACTTAATTTGAGTTTAAAACATGCTTGAAAGTAACTTTTACAAAAGAGGGTTTGCTAAACACAATACCTTTGAAGTATCCTTTTCAAGTCCAGATGAGTTGCACGTGAAAGCTTCAATCTTCAAGTAGACAATCACCAAGATCTTCTATACTATTCTCTTGCAAGGATTGTGTGGTGGAAACAAGAAATTGAGTTGGATGTATATGAGATTTGAAGAGGGTTTGGTGATTTCTGCAGAGTTCCTTTTGAAGTTCTTGTAAGCATGAATCACTATTCAGCTGAGCACTCCAATTTATAGAGCTTTCACCATGCAAATTCATGGCATGCATGAATGGAAACTCCTACTTCATGAAGAAAATGGAGTTAAGTGAATAAGGTTGTTCAATACATAGTGGAGATTTCCAATATTTTGGAAATTTCCACTTTGGAAAATGATTTTCCAAAATTTTTTCCAAAATATTAAACTTATTTGATTTCATTTATTAGTTTTATAAAAATTAATTCTATTAATTAATTTTAAAAAAAACTAATTAATTAAACCTTTTAATTAATTTTGTTAATTTAATATCTAAATATTAAATTAATAATGAACTTAATATTATTCAATTAATATTTAAATCATATTTTACATTTAATCATTTCTCCAACTTCGTTTAATTTCGATAAAATTAAACATTTTAATTGTATCAAATACAATAACTAGAAACTCTAATTGAATTTGAACATTTCAAATTATAAACCATAATTGAATTTCAACATTTCATTATAAAACCTAATTTCAAATCTTATCAAGATTAATCAATTTACTAATCCAAATTAGGAGCTAGTAGAGCGACCTTATGGTCCTATAGATCATGAGTTCCAACATCTTGTAATTAATTGGTTAAAATCTTTAAATCGAATCAATCACTATTCGTTAACTACAAATACATTTCATATAGCCGATAGTTGCACTCTCCTCACTGCAGATATATTTCTATTGATTTTAACCATAATCGGTAAGTCAATCCTTCACTGGTCGTTTGTATTCACAATTGGGTCAAAGATTACTGTTTTACCCCTGTAAATACGTCTTGCTCCTTAAGCTTCCACTGACCCTCCACCAAACAATTGATTTATAGTTCAACTTATAATTCATAACCCTCTCTTCCACAAGAGGGTGCGGCCCCGTTTGTTCAAGACAAGGCATCAACACTTAAGAGAACAACCTATCTATTAACCCTAAATCGGGTAGGAGAAAATTCCATATTGTAAAGTTATGTCTCCAGCTATCTATTAGGTCTTATCCCCAAAATAGGAGGCTTTTTTAGTAGTGCTATTTGACTACTCTCACCTATACAAATCAAAGGATAATCCTGAATAAATAGGAGTTCATAGTTAGCTCAGGATTAAGATCGAGTTACCCTAGGTCATTGAGTTTGAGATAGTCAGTTTTAACAGTAAATGGTTGTTATAAAGAAAATTGACTATTTTCAGGTCCGATCTTATGCTGAACAGGATCCACTCACAATGTCTCTACATGAATGATTTTTGGATCACATCATTTATATCAGTATACAAAATGGGCCTCATCCAATAGTATCACCAAGATGAGGTACCCAATCTCATCCATGTACTTATAGACCATTTTGGGTACATACTAAAACATGATCCATTTTTATGTCAACACATAAAGTTAAAGTATTCATGTTATAGCCATGGATTCGTTTATTGGATTTTCATAGAGGGATGCAACATAAATAGTAATTTATTGAAAAAAAAAACTCAACAACATTTTTATTGATAAATAGAATATGTTAACAACATTTACAAATTGCGAGTTTACACCATTCCCAATAGTTAGGTCCTTTAATTTTAATTCTTGATAATTGAATAAGGTATGACATTTATTGATGCACCTAAATCTATCATGGCCCTATCAATTTTCTATAATGCAAGGGAGAGAAAACATACTTGGATCCTTTTGTTTTTCTGGCAAGTTTTTCTAAAGGATCACAGACACATATTGACTTACCACCATCCTCTCTTTTTCCTTGGCATGTCTCTTCCTCGTGCAAATCTATTTCAAGAATTTGGCATATTTAGGAATTTGTTTGACTGCAGCGAGGAGAGGAATAATTATCTCCACCCTTCTAAACATCTCCAAAAGCTCCTTGCCCTTGTCTACAACTGGTTCCTTTGGCCTTGCAAGCTTGGAAGGAAAAGGTGCTTTAGGCACATACGCATCTAAAGGAGGATAAGGGTGAGAAGGTACTCCCTGTTTGTTTTGTGATGGCATAATGGTTTGATCTGATGGAGAAATTCCTGGGTTCTCCAATTATGGCTCTTTCACTGACTCAACAGATGGCTCCAACTCCTTGCCACTCCTCAATGTGATTACACTAAAATTTTCTCTAAGAATTGACTCGGGCTGGGCGGGAGTTTTCCAGACTGTTCTTCTAACCTGCTCATAGATGTGGCTAGCTATGGAACTTGGGTCCCCAAAGCTTCTTTCTTTGTATCCTGTTGAATATTTTGTGTGTCTTGTTGAAATTTAAAAGAGTTGTCAGCAAGAATTTTAAAAATTTCTTCTAAAGACATACCATAACCAGACGAAGTGCCATGATGAGGCTAAGCGTGCTCATTCTGCCCTCCTCATTTAAAGTTTAGGTAGTCTCTTCACCCAGGATTGTAAGTCTGACTGAATGGGTTCCACTTCCTGTTTTTCCCATTGTAATTGTAGCCTCCAATGGCATTTACCTCATAAATTGCTCCTTGTGGAGCACTTGGCCAAACATCAGCTGAATGGCCAGTCCCATGACATACTTGGCAAATGGAAGAGAGTTGTTCAATCTCCACTTTCACCAATTGTTTAACAACAAAAAACTAAGTCAGATATTTCTTTCTTAACTTCACTTATCACATTGGTGGATTTGACACTAATTGCAGCTTTATTTCCAAATCGTTGAGAATTTGTAGCCATGATAGCTATTAGGTTCATGGCCTCAGTCAGGCTATTATTTACTAAGGCTCCTCCTATAGTTGTATCTATATTATCGGTTTGCATCAGTCCCTCGTAAATGTATTGGATCAAGAGTTGGTCTGAGATTTGATGATGGGGGAACTTAGTACAAGTCTTTTTGAATTGTTCCTAATACTCATGAAGATCTCCCCATCGAACTACATGATGCTATAAATTTCCTTTCTGACACTAGCAGCTCGGGATGCTTGAAAGAACTTCTCCAAGAACCGCCTCTGCAACTCCTCCCAAGACATGATGCTTCCTAGTGGAAGAATGTAGAGCCACTCTTTGGCATCTCCCTTCAATTAAAAAGGGAATGCTCTCATGTTAATATGCTCCTGGGTCACCCCATTAGGTCTGATCCCATTGTACACCACAAAATTCCTTCAAGTGTTTGTGCGAATCCTCACCCAGTAGACCATAAAATGCAGAAAGTAAGTAAATTAAGCCAGATTTTATGCTCAAAGTTACTTATCGTCTTAGGATAGGAAATGCACAAGGGTTGTTGAGTGAAGTCAAGTGTTGTATGCTCCTTCAGGGTCTTTTTTCGTTCATCCATCATTGGAAAATCTTCAAGAACGCCTTCTTCTCCTAATGTGTCTTCAACACGAATCTCTCTATCAAGCGTAGCTTGCTGTCTCCTTTCTCTTCTGATTTTCCGCTCCTCTTTGGAAATCTCTGCAAAATACAAATGTCTAGCACCTTTGAGAGTGTGGGTCATGCACCAAAAATGAAAATTGATTAGAAAGGAGAAACACTAAAAAGTTCAAAAATCAAGGATTTCGTTGGCTCTCCGGCAATGGCGACAATTTGGCCGGCCAGCGGATTCACTAGCGTTCGTAAACCCATACTAAATGCAAATAAAAAATTTTATGCTCCGAACTAACCCCTTATACTAATTAGTAGTACAAGTAGTAAGTTCGAGGTCGAACCACAAAGACCCGAATATGGATTCCTCAAGGATTGGAACTTGTAGGAAGTAACCAAAAAAGGGGGGATTTCGTTGGCTCTCCGGCAATGGCGACAATTTGGCCGGCCAGCGGATTCACTAGCGTTCGTAAACCCATACTAAATGCAAATAAAAAATTTTNCTAGAGAACAAAAGTGTAGGGGATAGCCTAAAATCGCAGTTCATAATTGTTGTTAACATATTCTATTTATCAATAAAAATGTTGTTCAATTTTTTATTCAATCAATTACTATTGATATTGTATCCTTCTATGAAAATCCAATAAACGAATCCATGGCTATAGCATGAATACTTTAACTTTATGTGGTGACATACAAATGGATCAAGTTTTAGTATGTAGCCAAAATGGTCTATAAGTATACAGGTGAGATTGGGTACCTCATCCTGGTGACACTATTGGATACGACCTATTTTGTATACTGATATAAATGATGTGATCAAAAATCATTCATGTAGAAACATGTGAGTGGGGGTATCCTGTGCAATGAGTTTGCATAAGACTGGACCAC
The DNA here is from genome assembly GCF_009727055.1 of Benincasa hispida. Classification (NCBI taxonomy): domain Eukaryota; kingdom Viridiplantae; phylum Streptophyta; class Magnoliopsida; order Cucurbitales; family Cucurbitaceae; genus Benincasa; species Benincasa hispida. The sequence continues at coordinate 52,632,453 of NC_052352.1, read as the reverse complement.
AAAATAGTCACTTTTCTATTTAATATTGTTGAGTTTTTTATTCAATAAATTACTATTGATATTGCATCTTTCTATGAAAATCCGAATTCAAGGCTATAGCCTGAACACTTTAACTTTATGTGGTGACATAAAAATGGATCAAGTTTTATTATGTAGCCAAAATGGTCTATAAGTATACGGACGAGATTGGGTACCTTATCCTTGTGATACTATTGGATATGACATATTTTGTATACTGATACAAATGATGTGATCTAAAAATCATTCATGTAGAAACATGTGAGTGGGGGCATCTTGTGCAATGAGTTTGCATAAGACCAAACCTCAAAATAGTCACTTTTCTTTATAACAACATTTTACTATTAAAATTGACTATCTCAAACTCAATGACCTAGGCGAACTCGATCTTAATCCTAATCTAACTATGAACTCCTGTTTATTTGGGATTATCCTTTGATCTGCATAGGTGAGAGTCCAACAGAACTGCTCAATAAGCCTTCCATTTTAGGGATAAGACTATATAGATAGCTGGGACATAGCTTTGAAATATGGAATTGACTCCTACTGATTTAGAGTTAGCAGATGTGTTATTCTCCTAAGCACTGATGTCTTGTTTTAAACAACAGTGCCCCACCCTCTCATGGAAGAGAGGGTTATAATTTATAAGTTGAACTATAAATCAATTGTTCAATGGAGGGCCGGTGGGAGCTTAAGGAGCAAGATGTGTTTATAGGGGTAAAACGATAATCTTTGACCCATCTCTAAATTCGAACGACTTGTGAAGGATTGACTTACCAATTATGGTTAAAATGGACAGAAATATAGCTATAGTGAGGAGGGTGCAACTATCGAGCTATAGTCGAATGTCTTGGTAATTAACGAATAGTGATTAATTTGACTTAAAGAGTTTAACCAATTAATTACAAGTCGTTAGTGCTCATGATCTATAGGTTCATAAGGTCCCTCTATTAGTGATAGCTTGTAAAAATACAAGCTATTGTAGCCATTTACTTAGAATTATGAGGGCTGATAAGTAGAGTATGTGTTGATAATACTAAGAATTCTTTTGGAAAAGTGAGCTGGTGTCGATCAACACTGGAAATCCCCACTAACCCTATATCATGTGTTATTCTGCGTCAAAATGTCTATTTTTGTAGCTATTGTAGGAATTGATCGCATGAGTTGATCCCAGACCATCGAAAAGTTGAACGCATGCGTTGATCTTCATGAAGACCAGTTTGTCGCATGGAATTCTACAACTATAGAGTGATAACCACGATATAAGGTCGATCGCAAGGTGGGTGGAACGCGTTGATACTTCAGAAGAAACGATCATGTACGCATACCTTGGGAGTATTAAAAAGATAAGATGATGTTGACAAATGTTGGGTGGAACACATACCGCGTTAGAAATGGCAGTGATTTAGAGTGGGATTACCAATGTTGTTGGTGTTTTAGCTATATAAATAGACCTTTGGAGCAAAATTCAAGGCATCCGAGTCTCTGCCTTGGGCAGATTCTTGTGATCACATATGAGAACATGAGCAAGACATTCTTTGAGAATTTTTCATGTCCAGAACCCTTTCCGAGTGACGATCAGAGATTCGCCGGAGATAAAGCCCGAGAGAGACTTCTCCACCACCCATCCATGGCTCCACTGGCAGCCTTGATGTACATCTGATGGAAGCAAGAGATCGCCTACATCTAGCCCTCCACCTCTTCTCTTATTTCTGTATTGTATTACATTTTTGGCTTAAGACATTAATACATTTTGTAATCAATGCATCTCTTTAGTTCCTTCAGCATCATCTTCATCATCTTCTTCTTCTTCTTTATTATCGTTGACGTTCATCGTGTAGTTAAGTGTTGATTGCAAGAGTTATCGCATACTCAATCTTGCGGTATAGAAAGGTGTGCATTGTGCGAGTATAGCGACAGGTGTGCATTGTGCGAGTATAGCGACAGGTGTGCATTTCACGAGTTGTCATTTCTATGAGTTGAGTAGCTATAGCTAACTGCTCGAGAGGGTATCTCACTAAGCAAAGTAAGCAATGCTTCTAGGGATAGGAATAATCTTATGCTCAATGCAACCATGCGTTATAGAGATATAAGCATGTGGCTAACCACCAAGAGGTGTGCAATGCATTGCAGCGATCTAGGATTAATCTTGCGACCAAGCATAATGATGCGAAAAATTTATCCCCTCCATAATTCTATTTCTCCATGCACTTATTTATGCGTTAACAGTTTTTGCATCTCTACCAATTCTCATAGTCAAACTTCCATTGCTCAATCTGTTTAGCTAGGAGTAAGAGTAGCGCATAGCAATTTATCTTCTTTCCTTTTATTTTTTTTCATCTTAAACGCATTACTTCACAAACATCATTTAGTTACAAGTCCCTATATTCGACCTCGGATCATCCTGAGAAATTTGTGTTCTCGTTATACTTGGTGAGAGAGCAAGAAAACTTGTGACAGGAACACATGGTCATCGCATATACGATTAACACATATTGCATATTCTTTAGATTAACGCATGATCATAAACGCATAGAAATCAAAACATATCAAAAGAGTGCATCTCCTTCTCACCAACTACCTCCTAATTTGATTAGTAAATTGACTAATCTTCATAATATTTGAAATTAGGGTTTAGAATTTGAAATGTTCAAATTCAATCATGGTTTCTATTTATTGTATTCGATACAATTAAATTTTTAATTTTATCGAAATTAAACAAAATTGGAGAAACGATTAATGTTTAAAATATGATTTAAATATTAATTATATAATAATAATTTCATTATTAATTTAATATTAGATATTAAATGAACAAAATTAATTAAAAAGTATAATTAATTAGTTTTATTTAAAAATTAATTAATTCAATTATTTTTTATAAAACTAATAAATGAAATTAAATAAGTTTAATTTTAAAATGATTTTAGAAATCATTTTCTGGAAAAAATTTTTGAAAATCAATTTTCAAAGTGGAGATTTCGAAAATGTTGGAAATCCACACTATCTATTGAACTACCTTATTCACTCAACTCCATTTTCTCTATGAAGCAGTAGCTGCCTTTCATGCAAGCCATGTATTTGTATGGTGGAAGCTATATATATTGAAATACTGAGATGGATCCATAATGATTCATGCTTAAAAGAACTTCAAAGAGAACTCTGCAGAAACATCTAAACCCTCTTCAAATCTTATATACATCCAGCTCAATTTACTGTTTTCACCACACAAACCTTGTAAGAGAATAGTGGAGAAGATCTTCGTGGTTGTCTACTTGAAGATTGAAGCTCTTTCACGTGGAACTCAGCTGGACATGAAAAGGATACTTCAAAGGTATTGTGTTTAGCAAACCCTCTTCTGTAAAAGTTACTTTGAAGTATGTTTTAAACTCAAATTAAGTGTGATTAGAGTGCTTATTTCTAACGACCGGATCCTTACATACTATGATCCGACCGCTAAGACATGCATACTTAGACTTTTCTATCATGAGATGAGTTTTGGAAAAAAATCTCAAAAGAACATATCCAAGATTTTATTAATTAGGTAGAAAACTATATAAAATGTTTATTTTACAAAACACCAGGATCCATAACACTAGCGTAACAATACAAAAATGCATATGCCAATAATAGTGAGTTTGATGGTTGGCCATTTGAGCGACATCCAGTTCTGCCACCTACGCTGTGTCCTTACCTACAAAGTCTATAAAAATAGGATGAGTATATAATATACCCAGTAAGTAGTTCTCACATAGGGTAGTGACCAAATGCACAATCACATGCGACATGTTTTGAAAACATATGATTGGGACCGAACATATAATAACATGTGGTGGTCGATTATGCTTCTAACTTAAATTTCTCTGCCTTGATAGGAAGATGAGGACTTAGGCGGAAACTAGCCCATCTGATGATTAGTGTGGTTATGCAGTCAGTAGGGCCAGAGTCGCATCCACCATCAACCATAACATAAACGTAAGATTAGAATAGAGGGGTGCAACCATACATACCCTATTAGTCCCTAGCATAATCTTGACATAGAATTGGGTCTAGAGGGGTACAACCATACATACCCTGCTATCCCTAGAAGTATAACCTTTATCTAATTAAAATTTAATCTTATGAACAAACATAATGCAGGAGGTCTTTTGTCGACAAACATATTTTAAACATGTAATGCAACATAACAATCACATAGTTATGCAACATATTAAAGGTACACTACCATGAAACACTGGTGAGATAACTACTTACCTTGACTGCGATCCTAATTATTCCTTATTATTCCTTATGGTTTGATCAGTAGAGCTTTCCCTCTTAAACTAGAAGGAAATTTGGGCAGCACCTCACCCGAGCTTTATCTCTTCTAACCTCACAGAACTTCCTCACTCACACTTACTCTTTCAAACGATTCTTTGTTACCGAGATTTGTTTGAGAATGGGTTAAATCTTCAGGCAAAGGGTCTTATTTATAGTGGTTTTCAGCTCTTCTCAGTGTGACAACTCATCCTACAAATGTCTTCTTTAAAATTACATAGGTTTAAGAATTTCTCTTAATAACACACCTAATTTTGGCTAACATTTTCCCTTACGTCTTCAACCTTTGTTTGTATTCAATTATAGGGTTCTCCATGTATAATCTATAAGATCGTGGCCAAATTCAACGCATAATCCACACTTCTGTCTAAATCTCACTCTTTCTGTTGTCAAAATCTTGCTCTCTTCAGCTTTCTCGCTGGTTTGCTCTCGTGACTCTCGCTCTTGTTCTCACTCTCGCTCTCGCTCCCGCTCCCACTCTCGCCCACTGTCTCACTGAGAATCTCACTCTCTCCACTCTCGCTCTCTCCAATCTCGCTAGTTTTCACGCGTGGGTTGCCTTCACTGCTTGTGGATTCCACTTACCCTTTTTTAACTCTTTCAAATTTTAAGAGTATATGGGCAATTAATTCACCTCCAATTCTTCCAATGAGCAGTGTTGAACTAAAAAGTTATCTACTGCCCTTTGTCTCCTGAATTAGCTAGCGTCCAACTTCTAATTAATCCTCCCTGATTCTACCCCCTTATTCATTATTTTTTGATAATTAATAAATTTTCTATTTTTTTTTTCCAATTCTAAATTTCCACCCGATTTTCCTATTAAGTTTATATATTTTTCATTCTTAATTATATATTTTATTTGATTTCCTGCTTTCTAAATTAAGGTTAGGGTATTACATTTACCACCCCTTTAAATAAAATTTCGTCCTGCTTAACATTTGACATTTAATTTTCTGTAGTGTATGCGTACAAATTTGGGTTGTTACAATCTTCCCCCCTTAAGAACTTTCGTCCTCGAAAGATTCTTTGTTCTTAAATAGATAAGGGTATTTGACTTTCATCTCTTCTTCTTGTTCCCATGTAGCTTCTTCTACTTGTTGATTTCTCCAAAGAACCTTCACTAAACTTATTTCCCGATTATGAAGTGACTTCTTTTCTCTTGCTAGGATGCAAACTGGAGTCTCTTCATATTCCATGTTTTTTACATATTTGTAGAGGTTCATAATTTACTACATGTGATGGGTCAAACACGTATTTCCGAAGCATCGATACATGAAAGACATTATGTATTGTAGAAAAGGTGGGTGGTAATGCTAATTGATAAGCTACTTGGCCAATACATTCTAATATTTCAAAGGGTCCAATAAAGTGGGGGCTAAGATTGCCTTTTCGTCCAAAACGCATAATGCCTTTCATTGGTGCTACCTTTAGAAATACGTGATCTCCTACTTTGAATTCCAACTTTTTTCAACGGTTATCAGCATAACTCTTCTGTCTGCTTTGAGCTGTTCGCATTCTTTCTCGAATTAGCTTAATTGACTTTGATGTTTGCTGCACCAATTCAGGTCCTAGTAGTGTTCGCTCCCTGACTTCATCCCAGTGTACAGGGGATCTGCATTTCTTTCCGTATAATGCTTCGAAGGGAGCCATACCAATTGTCGCCTGATAACTATTATTATAAGAAAATTCTGTAAGGTGTATCTACGAATCCCATGCTCTAGTAAAATCCAAAGCACATGCCCTCAACATGTCTTCTAGGATTTGATTAACTTTTTCTGTTTGGCCATCAGTTTGTGGATGAAAGGCTGTACTGAAATTTAGTTGTGTGCCCATTGCTTTCTGTAAACTTTTCCAGAACTTGGAGACGAAACGAGGGTCTCGATCTGAAACAATTGATACCGGGACTCCATGTAACCAGATGACTTCTTTCAAGTACATTTGAGCTAGTGCTTCCGTAGTGTGAGTAGTCTTGCATGGTAGGAAGTGGGCCGATTTGGTGAGTCGATCCACAATCACCCAAATCATGTTATGGCCTTTAACTGTTCTCAGGAG
>NC_052352.1:52572801-52625331 GCF_009727055.1 Benincasa hispida | reverse complement strand
GCAAAGACTACGGCAGCTAACTCCAAGTCATGAACGGGATAATTTTGTTCATAAGGTTTTAGTTGTCTTGAAGCATATTCTATTACCTTTCCATGTTGCATCAATACACAACCAAGCCCCTTCTTCGATGGGTCACTGTACACAATTAATCCCCCTAATCTGTCAGGTATAGTGAGAATAGGGGTTGTGGTCAACTTTTCTTTTAGTTCATGGAAGCTTTGCTCACATGCTTGGTTCCAAACAAAAGGATTATTCTTCTTCGTGAGGTTGGTTAAGGGTAATGCTATACTTGAGAAATTCTTCACAGATCGTCTATAATATCCTGCAAATCCAAGGAAGCTGCGTACTTCGCTGACTGTTGTTGGGCAAGGCCACTTGCTACCTATTTCAGTCTTAGCAGGATCCACTGAGATTCCTTCTTGCTTTACAATATGCCCTAGGTAGGCGACTTGTCGCGTCCAAAACGCACATTTGGAGAATTTGGCATACAACTTTTCATTTCTTAATATGGAAAGGATGTCCCTAAGATGTTTTTCATGTTCTGCCTCAGACTTGGAATAGACCAAAATATCATCTATAAATACAATCACAAAATTATCAAGATAGTCCTTAAAAATTCTATTCAAGTCTATGAAGGCTACTGGGGCATTCGTTAATCCAAAGGGCATTACAATGAATTCATAATGCCCATATCTTGTTTGGAAAGCAGTCTTGGGTATATCAGACTCCTTGATTCGTAATTGATGATATCGAGATCGTAAATCTATTTTGGAGAATACTGAGGCTCCTTGTAATTGGTCAAATAGGTCATCAATGCATGGAAGTGGGTACTTATTCTTTATTGTCAACTTATTCAACTCCCGATAATCTATACATAAATGCATTGATCCATCTTTTTTCTTAACAAATAAGACAGGTGCTCTCAATGGAGACACGCTAGGGCATATAAATCTCTTATCTAATAGTTCTTGTAATTGTATTTTGAGTTTTTTTAATTCCGCAGGTGCCATTCTATATGGTGCTTTAGATATGGGTTCAGCTCCGGGAATTAGATCTATACAAAATTCTATTTTTTGACTAAGTGGTAAACCTGGTAGCTCTCCTCGGAATACATCTTCAAATTCTCTTATTACAGGAATGGCCAAGCCCCATACATACTATGATCCGACCACTACGACATGCATACTTAGACTTTTCTATCATGAGATGAGTTTTGGAAAAAAATCTCAAAAGAATATATCCAAGATTTTATTAATTAGGTAGAAAACTATATAAAAAGTTTATTTTGCAAAACACCAGGATCCATAACACTAGCGTAACGATACAAAAATTCATATGCCTATAATAGTGAGTTTGATGGTTGGCCATTTGAGCGACGTCCAGTTCTACCACCTACGCTGTGTCCTTACCTATAAAGTTTGTAAAAATAGGATGAGTATATAATATACCCAGTAAGTAGTTCTTACATAGGGCAGTGACCAAATGCACAATCACATGCGACATGTTTTGAAAACATATGATTGGGATCGAACATATAATAACATGTGGTGGTCGGTTATGCTTCTAACGTAAATTTCTCCCCCCCGATAGGAAGATGAGGATTTAGGCGATAACTAGCCCATCTGATGATTAGTGGGGTTATGCAGTCAGTAGGGCCAGAGTCGCATCCAACATCAACCATTAACATAAACGTAAGATTGGAGCTAGAGGGGTGCAACCATACATACCCTGTTAGTCCTAGCATAATCTTGACATAGAATTAGGTCTAGAGGGTGCACACCATACATACCCTGACTAGCCCTAGAAAGCATACTTTATCTAATTAAAATTTAATCTTATGAACAAACATGTTGCATGAGGTCTCTTGTTGACAAACATATTTTAAACATGTAATGCAACATAAACAAATCACATAGTTATGCAACATATTAAAGGTAACTACCATGAAACACTGGTGAGATAATACTTACCTTGACTGCATCCTAATAATTCCTTATTATTCCTTATTGGTTTTGATCAGTTAGACTTTCCCTCTTAAACTAGAAGGAAATTTGGGCAGCAACATCACCCGAGCTTTATCTCTTCTTACCTCATAGACTTCCTCACTCACACTTACTCTTTCAAACGATTCTTTGTTACCGAGATTTGTTTGAGAATGGGTTAAAGTCTTCACAGGCAAGAGGTCCTATTTAATAGTGGTTTTGCAGGCTCTTCTCATTTTGTGACAACTCATCTTACAAATGTCTTCTTTAAAATTATACTTAGGTTTAAAGATATTTCTCTTAATAAGACAGCCTAATTTTGGCTAAAAGTTTTCCCTTACGTCTCAACCTTTGTTTTTTAATTGTAGGGTTCTCATGTATAATCCTATAAATCGTGGTCAAATTCAATGCATATCCACACTTCTGCTCCAAATTCTCGGTCTGCTCTTTTGTCCTCGAAATCTCGCTCTCTCAGCTATTATTTCTGGTTTGCTCTCAGTGACTGCTCGCCTCGCTGCTGCGCTCCCTTCTCGCCCACTGTCTCGTTGAGAATCTCACTTCTTTCACTCTCCGCTCTCTCCTAATCTGCGCTAGTGTTTTCCGCGTGGGGTTGCCTTACTGCTTGCTGGATTCCACTTACCCTGTTTTACTCTGTTCTCAAATTTTAAGAGTATATGGGCAATTAATTCACCTCCAATTCTTCCAATGAGCAGTGCCCAACCAAAAAGTTATCTACTGCCCTTTGTCTTCTGAATTAGCTAGTGTCCAACTTCTAATTAATCCTCCCTGATTTTGCACCTTTATTCATTATTTTTGGATAATTAATAAATTTTCTTTTTTTTTCAATTCTAAATTTCCACCCGATTTTCCTATTAAGTTTATATATTTTTCATTCTTAATTATATAGTTTATTTGTTTTCATGCTTTCTAAATTAAGGTTAGGATATTACATTTACCACCCCTTTAAATAAAATTTCGTCCTACTTAACATTTGACATTTAATTCCCCTGTAGTGTATGCATACAAATTTGAATTGTAACATTATTGATTCTATTTTTCCTCCGTTGCACGTAAATATATTTTAACAATTGGTATCAGACCAAGATTTAAGCACTCAATTGTTGTTAATTTGAGTTTGGTGGTTGTTTTTCATGAATTGTATGAAAATGTTGAACTAATATGGTTTTTTCAGTGTTTTGACATTTGAATCTTTTCAATTATGTTGTAACTCTTGTAATTGGCTCTTGTTTGATGGGTCTTAATATGTGTTTAAGAGTCTATAATTCGTTTTGGAGTCATTAGAGTTGCAATTAGGATGTAATTGCAGAAAGAAGTGACGAAGGTTGAAGCAGTAGGAACTGAAAATTTGAATTTCTGATGGGATACCAGATGAAACTCTCGATGATATTTCATGAAATATTTGATGCACAATGCCATACTTGGTGGTACTTGATGCATTTACTCGATGATATTTCATGAAATACTCGATGCTCGATGCCATACTCGATGGTAATTTTTGCATTTAATCGATGATATTTCATAAAATATTCGATACTCGATGCATGATGTCATACTTGATGCACACTATCATACTTGATGTTGGTTGCTTGCTAATACTCGATGAGTTTTGCCCCGTTTAAGGCGGTCCAAGCGGTCCAGAAGTTTTTGAAGTCGGTTTTGCTTATTTATGTAATAGCTAGGCTTTTCTTTGTTTTCAAATGCCAGAACCAAAAATCATATAAGTTTTATGTTTAATTATTTTTGCATTTGATGTATGTTATAATTAGATAATTTTTTTTACATGCATAAAGTATGCCATGTAGAATTTAAAATCCCATAGGAAGCATGTTACATGCATTGAAGTTTATTATAAAATTGTTATAATATATTGTATGCATGTATAGGATTTCAATAGTTTTAATATAAAGGTTATGTTAAAAGTTGAATACCTTTGATGTATGTTATGGATGTTCAGCATATCTAATTTTCTAATTTGTTAGAAAATTGATTTAGATTAAAATCCATAACAAAGATAAAAAACATGCTCACCTAGGTTAACAACTTGTTTTAATAGTTAAAATAGGTCATTATATTATAAAATTTAGTTACAAACTCAATCAGTTCACAATCCTGTCTAAGGCTGGGGGTACTTAAGTTGACGGTTTATGTAACATCTCCTACCTGGGGATTATGACAGAAATAACGAGAATTGGTAACAAACTTTATGACCGTGCGTGAACGGTGTGAGGTATAAAATTAGTTTTAATATAGACATCGTAGATTAAATCCAAATATAAACCTTATACTTGGATAATAAACACATAAACTTAGGTTGTTTAAAATTAATTGTAACAAACCTAAGTTAAAGAATACGCAAACCATTTAGAACATTTCAATGAGAGATTAACAATATATATGATATATCGTTTTTAGCTCTCACGTCCTCAAGAGTTCACACTGTGAGATCCATTCTTCATGTCGATTTTACCTCGACTGCTCCATTCAGAAAGTGTTTGCATGGGTCAATAATAAGGTGAATGAGGGAAGTAGTTCTTAGTAAGTGTGTGAAGGAAATGTGTCAGTGTATCCTACGATCTCCTCCATTAGTTTGAACCGTGAGATTCCTATGTTGCACCTGATGTCACTTTTTGGCGACACTAGCTAGTCTTTAACAGCGGCGATCCCTTCAGAGGGTTGTAACATAAGATTTGGAACAACCTAACCTTCAGAAATGAATAGGGTCTTATAGTTCCGTCTTGCACATTGTCTTCCAATTCGGGGGCATGTTCATACCGTTCTATAAGATCTAAAAATGGCGGGTCACAGTTACTGAATTACTAAGTGTTAGTAAGTTCTTGAACAAACCAAGCTTCATAAATGAATAGGGTCTTATGTTTCTATCTTGCACATTATCTTGCTTTAGTGAAGGGATACTTGACTGCCTCAAGTAGCACTTATTCTAAATCACTATTGTATCATTGCAAATAAATAAAGATCTATTGGGCACTTTATATGTTTTTTCATAAAATTGGATTTAGATGCACTTTAATAATAGAATTTGTTTATTTTTTATCATGTCAGACTCAATTATATAACTTCTAGCTGCTGACAAATTTTACAGAGAGGGTTATTCCAACTAGAAGTCAAATTTAAACACAATATTAGTAGTTGATGTTTTGAGGTTTGTTTTAACGGAGGAATGTCCTCATATTTCTAGTTCGAGGACAAACCAAAGCGATCGGGATGCATATGATAGGTGGGCGAGGGCAAATGAAAAGGCTAGGGCCTATATCTTAGCGAGCATATCTAATGCGCTAAAAAAGAAACATGAACCCATGGCCACAACCCATGAAATTATGGCGTCAATACAGGATATGTTTGGGCAACCATCATCTTTTATTCGATACGAGGCAATAAAATATGTTTATAACTCGAGAATGAAAGATGGAATCAATGTCTGGGAAAATGTCCTAGACATGATGGTTCATTTTAATGTCGCTGAAGCTCACAGGCTATTATATTTGAGTCTCTTCCGAAGAGCTACCTAACTTTTCATACTAATGTCGTAATGAATAAGATAAGTTACAACTTGACTACTTTATTGAACGAACTGCAAACTTATCAATCAATGATGAAATTAAAATAGAGCGAAGCAAATGTTGTTTCACGTGAAAAGAAATTTCTAAAGGGTTATTCGTCTGGAACGAAACCCGCTGACAAAAAGAAGTCTATCCCTTCTTCATCTAAAGAAAAAAATGTAAAGATGAAGAAAAATGGAAAAAGGAATAAACAACCCACTACAAAGAAAAACAAGGCTCCCAGAGGAAAATGTTTCTATTGTGGAGAAGACGGGCACTGGACGGAACTGCCTGATGTATTTGGCTAAGAAGAAAGTGGAAATGGAAAACCAAGGTAAATCAGATTTACTTCTTTTTGAAACATGTTTAGTGGAAAATTTTCACTCGACCTGGATATTAGATTCAGGAACTGTTAACCATTATTTCACTTTTCTACAGGAAACTAGTTCTTGCAAACAACTCTCAGAGTATAAATTAACTTTCAAGGTGGGAACGGAGGAAGCCATTTTAGCAGAAGCAGTAGGAGATGTCCAGTTGTTTTTTGGAGATTATTTTATCTTGTTGAAAAATGTGTATTATGTACCAAAGATGAAAAGAAACTTAATCTCCATTTCATGTATACTTGAAAATATCTATAAAATATCTTTTGAAGTTAATGAAGTGTTTGTTTTTTCAAGAGGTGTTCATATTTGTTCTGCTAGACTTGAAAATAACTTGTATGTGTTAAAAGAAACTAAAGCAAAAGCCATTTTAAATATAGAGATTTTTAAAATGGCTGAAACTTAAAATAAAAAATGGAAAATTTCTTCTAATGCCTATCTTTGGCATCTCAGACTTGGTCATATAAATCTCAATAGACTTGAGAGATTAGTTAAAAACAGTCATCTAAATCAATTATAAGATAGTTCTTTACATTCTTGTGAGTCATGTTTTGAGGGAAAAATGACTAAAAGATCTTTTACTAGGAAAGGTCTTCGTGCCAAAGAACCCCTCAAACATTCAAAACTTCGTGGTCCGATGGATGTAAGAGCACAAGGGGATAGTGAATATTTTGTCAATTTTATTGATGACTATTCTAGATATAGCTATATTTACTTAATAAGTCACAAGTCCGAAACTCTCAAAAAGTTTAGTGAATTAGAGAAAGAAACAGAAAACTTATTAGGTAAAAGAATCAAAACACTTTGATCAGATCAAGGTGGTGAGTGGATGGATTTTCAATTCCAGAACTATTTAGTAGATCATGGAATTCAATTCCAACTCACAGCACCTGGAACACCACAACAGAATAGTGTTGCATAAAGAAGAAACTAAATCTTGTTCCATGTTTGATCCATGATGAGTTTTGCTCAGTTACCTCAATCCTTTTGGGGGTATGTAGTACAAACTGCGTGTAAAACCCGAGTTTTAATTACCTTACTTAAGTATGTTTAAGGAAAGGATTGGATATTACTAAGGTTTAAGGGTGATATTACTATTATGTAATTAAAAGTTAACGTGGAATTGTAGGGAAATGGGTAAAGGATAAGGAAATGAAGGGGGGAAAGGTTTAAGTATGATAAACTCGGCTCTCGGGTGCTTAATAAGCTAGCCTTGCAAAAAGAATTTTTGGCTAAGTGTTGGTCATGAAAAATGATGGTTGAGCATTGAGTAAGCACAAGGCAGGCATCGAGTAAATGCCATCGAGCATCAAGTATATGCGATTGAGGAAGGATCGTGCATCGAGTATGTGCAATTGAGGATTATGTGTGTGTTAGAGGAAGGATTGTGCATCGAGCAAGCCATCGAGCATCGAGTATCCCATCAAGCATCGAGTTTTTCTATCAAGTATTTTTCATAAGACCATTGAATTTTTCATCATTTACCAAAATACCATCAAGTATTCCTTCGAGTATCGCGTTTTTGACGAAGCATTCACCTTTAAACCCTAAGTAATCCGAACAGTTGGCTTAATCTTAGCTCTTAATCTTCACTAGTGGTTGAGGTGGCTTAAGGCGATTTCATGCAAAAGGTTGGGCAGTGGTATAAAAAGGAAAAAGGGAACGTCCAGAGCTCATTTTAGATTATTCCTTCAGGAAAATTGAGCGATCTTGGTACTGTGGAAAGCTCTAAGAGTCTAGTTTCTGAAACTGACCACTGGAAGAAAGTCTCACTAGAAGAAGGCCGTAGAAGGAAGGAAGTAGCAAAGGGTTTTGTTTTCGGGTGAATCCGGGCCGTCGACGAAGAATTTAAGATCCAGGCCGAATCACATAGAATTTCAAGATGAAAATTTAATGTAATATTGCTAACCACTTTATAAGTAAGTCTGTAAATGAAACTTTTGCAAGATAAGTTATGGAGTTTGAGTTACATATTTTGGAAGTTTAACCTAGAAATCATTATTCGAGCACATGGCTATTTCATTCGGGACTGATGGTGAAGATTCGAAGCTCCAGAGGAAACCACGAAAATTCGTAAGCTAAAATTTTGAGGTAATGTTGTTAACTCAATTTTAAGCAAGTTTGTAAAAGTATTTTTTTCAGATAAATTCTGGAATTCTAGTAATTTATGTTAGAATTTGAAGCTGGAAAGCCTAATGTGATAGGATTATTATGAACTTAATTATGTAAAGTATATTGATATGTTCATAGGGTCGACATTAGTAGGAGAAGCTCATTAATCTGAAAAGGATTTCCCAAAGACTGTGAGTAACTCTAATGTTTACAAGTGCTTATGATTGATTTAGCAAGACAAAATTTCATATTATTCTTTGATTATAAACCGATGCGGCTGCTCCCACTAACGCACGTCCGAGAGAAATTTTAGGCCAATTATCATATAATTAATCAATTAAATAATTAATAAATATAATCATATTATATTCTTACCCTATAGTTTGACATCACATATCTACTATAGTAATTTCTCCTTTACTCTATATAAATCATATTTATATCTAATTTCCTCCAAAATAATGTATCTCATACATTTAACCAATTATATCATATATAATTAACCAGTCCAATTATATTATATATAATCGAAATTCCTCTTGTCAATTTGAACATTTTAAATTAATCTAAATACTGATTCTCAACTTTATCCAAGCTACCCAGAGGACCTAATGGACCTATGGCTCGAAGCTCCAAAGGTACGTGAATAGTTGACTAAACTCTTTAGCCACGAAACCCACCATCTGTTAACTGTCAGACATTCGACTAAAGACCAACAGTTGAACTCTTCTTACCACGAATATATTTTTATGTCCATTGGATATAACCAATCATGAGTACGATGACCCTTCACAGATGCTCGTAAGTACAGTTGGGCCAATTTACTGTTTTGCCTCTGTAGTTACATCTCACTCCTTAAGTGCCACTGATTTCTCTAATGAACAATACAACATAGTCCAACTATGTGTAAACACCTCTTAGGCCAAGAGAAAGGGGTGTGGCATTACATCATTCAAGCCCCGAAATCATCCCTTAAAGGAGCTATCTATCTACTTACCACTGCTTTGGGGAAGAACTGAATTCTATCTTGTGTAGCTGAGTTCCCAGCTCCCAAATCAGAAGAATCCCCAAAATGGTAGGTTTGAATCGGCAACATGGCCACTCGCACCTATACAAATCAAAGGACCGCCCTTAATGGCAGGAGTTCCTAACTCACTCAGGATTGAGGTCATGTTACCTGTGGTCATCCTAGTGAAGTGAAGTTTCTATCATGAACGGTGTTATGTAACGAGATGTTAACACTTCGTGGTCAGGTCTTATACAAACTTTTTGTATAGGACGCCCTGCTCGCATGTACCCAACACAAATGATCAGGATCAGACCATCTGTGACAGGTCACAACACTTGTGATCATTCCACAAAGCGGGCCACATCCGTAGCATTACTAGGATAAGGTTTTCCTCCTATATCCATATACTATAGACCATTTTAGTTATCACTCAAGACATGCACTTGCATGTCACCACATACATGCTTAAGGTACATATAGATAATCAGAGATTATATGTTTATTGGTTTGTGGTAAAGCAAATAAAACATGCAACTGAGCATAAAATAAGATGTGAAGTACATATCATATATTATACAAACTACAGGACAAGAGACTATAGGACAAGAGACTTTAGGGCATCAACCCCAACAATCTCTCACTTGTCCTAAAGCAAAGTGGGTCCACTTGTCCTAAAGCAAAGTGGGGTGTACATTAAACTAGTACAAAAAAATAAACTACGGCATAAAAGCCCAGTACAAAAAACTCCCACTTGCCTTAGTCCAGCCGCAGGCGATCCTGTAGACCCGTGCTCTGTAGGTGACCTTCAAACACTGTAGCCGTGAGAGCCTTCGTAAACGGGTTAGCAACATTGTGCTCCGAAGCGATCTTCGTGACGA
Organism: Benincasa hispida; assembly: GCF_009727055.1. NCBI lineage: Eukaryota > Viridiplantae > Streptophyta > Magnoliopsida > Cucurbitales > Cucurbitaceae > Benincasa > Benincasa hispida. The sequence goes on along the minus strand of NC_052352.1, from coordinate 52,615,392 downwards.
TTACGTCCCCTCGATGCACTATCTCGTGGATCAGATGATACTTCCGCTCTCTGTGTTTTCCGCGTCTGTGACTCCTCGGCTCCATGATGTTTCGCACTACCCCACTATTATCACAATATAGGGTAATGGGCCTAGACATATCTAGAACAACTTCAAGTTTTGTCAAGAACTTCCTGAGCAAGACAACCTCTTTAGCAGCTTCGCAAGCCGATACGTACTCCACCTCCATAGTGGAGTCGGTAATGCACCTCTACTTAGTGCTTTTCCACACTACAGCTCCTCCGTTAAGAGTAAAGACGGACCCTGATGTGTACTTGCGAGAGTTCTTATTAGTCTGAAAGTCATAATCTATGTATCCAGTAAGGATCAAATCCCTAGAACCATACATGAGCATGTAGTCCCTCGTTCTTCGAAGATACTTAAGGATGTTCTTCACTACGGTCCAGCGACCCTGGCTTGGGTTAAACTAATACCAACTAACTATTCCCACAGCGTAGCAGATGTCTGGACGAGTATAGAGCATCGCGTATATCAAACTACCAACAACAGATGCATATGGGACCCGTCTCATCACCTCAACCACTCGAGGCGTCTTAGGACACATGTCCTTAGATAAAGTGACTCCATGCCTGAATGGCAGTAGGCCCCTCTTGGAGTCTTGCATCGAGTACTTGAGCAACATCTTTCAATGTATGATGCCTGAGACAGTGCTAGCACTTTATTCTTACTATCCTAAAAGATCTGTATACCAAGAACAAACTAAGTCTCTCTCAAATCTTTCATTTGGAATTGGGTCTCTAGCCAATTCTTACCTACAGTCAGTAGACCTACATCATTCCCAATGAGTAGTATATAGTCTATATACAACACTAAGAAGACTACTAAAGCGTCGATGATCTTTTTGTACACAAGGTTCATCAACGTTTTGGTCAAAGCCATACGACTTGATCGCAATATCAAACCGTATGGTCCAAGATTGAAACGTCTGTTTCAGTCCATAAATGGACCGATTTAGTTTGCAAACCTTTTGCTCTTGACCTTGGGCTATGAATCCCTCGGGTTGCACCATGTAAATGGTCTCCTCAAGATTGCCATTCAGAAAGGCCGTCTTGACGTCCATTTTCCAGATCTTCTAATTATAATAAGCTGTAATGGATAGGAGGATGCGGATCGACTTTAACATGGCAACAGGCGAGAAAGTCTCCTTATAGTAGACTCCCTCTACCTGGGTATAACCCTTTGCAACAAGTCGAGCCTTGAAGGTCTATACCTTCCCATCAGCACCCTATTTGCACTTGTAGATCCATTTACATCCTATAGGTCTTGTCTCTTATACACATCTAGATGTGTATAAGAGACAGCCCTCTACCTGAATATAACCCTTTGCCACAAGTCGAGCCTTGAAGGTCTGTACCTTCCATCAGCACCCTATTTGCACTTGTAGATCCATTTACATCCTATAGGTCTTACCCATCAGGCTGATCTACAAGATTCCATAGTGAGTTGAAGTACATCATCTCCATCTCGAGATACATGGCCTTGACCCATTCATCCCGGTCAACATCCTTCATTGCCTTCTGATAAGACAACGAATCCTCAACGTCGCCATCTGCTACCATAGCAAGGATTTTCGTGAATCCCAGATATCGAATAGGTGGGTTCGCCACCCTCCCACTACGTCGAGGTTCCCTCAACTCTTGAGGTGGAACCGACCTACTGGATGAACTCCAATCAGCAACTCTTGCTGATGTAGCAGGCTCTTCAATAAATTTTGTTGAAGTTTCAGTAGTTTCATTTGAATGCTCATGCATCATGACTTTACTTCGTGGACTGTGCTTCCTTATATGATTCTCCTCCAGGAAAGTAGTTTTCGTTGAAACAAACACCCTATTTCCATCGGATCATAAAAATAACCCATTGTGTACATTTGAAGTAGCCCACAAAGAGGCATAACCTCGTTTGTGGTTCCAACTTCATAGGATTAGCCTCCAACACATGTGCAGGGAAACCCCAAATGCGGAAGTGACGTAAACTAGCTTTACGGCCGGTCCACAACTCCAGAGGTGTTCTTCACTGCAAAACCCCAAAATAAGTCCAGTAAGGAAGCGTAACTCATTATTGAGCGAACCATGTCCAACAAAGTTCTATTTCTCCTCTCTGCTACACCATTTTATTGAGGTGTACCCAATAGTGAGAGTTGAGAAATGATTCCATGTTCTATGAAATAGTCTTGGAATGCCAAGTCCAAAAACTCTCCACCTCGATCTGCTCAAAGTGTTTTAATCCGTCTATCCAGTGTGTCTTCAACTTCAGCCTTGAAATCTTTGAATTTTTCAAAGGATTCGGACTTTCGTTGCATAAGATAAACATTCCCATACCTGGAGTAATCATCAGTAAAATTGATAAAATACTCATAGCCACCTCGGGCTCACACATTCATAGGACCACAAAGGTCAAAATATACTAACTCAAGAGGCTCTTTGGCTCTATAACCTTTTCCAGTAAAAGGTCGTTTAGTCATCTTACCCTAAAGGACAGATCAAACACTGGTAAAGAATTTTCTTCTAACTCACTTAGATGTCCATTCTTTACCAATCTCTCAATCCTATTGAGATTGATGTGCCCTAAACGTAGATGCCACAGATGGGCATTTTCTTTTGGAGAAATACGTCGACGTTTTGATTGAGATACGATAGTTCTAAACAATTCAGTATTATGGAGGGAATTAATGGCTAACGTCCTTAGCACATATAAATTCGATTCCAGATTTGCAGTACAAATAAAATACCATCTTTATGAATAAACGCTTTATCCACATTAAAAGAGACACTATATTTACATTGCAATAAACACTTTACAGAAATTAGGTTCCTTTTAGTTCGGGAACAATATATACATCATTCAAAACAAGAAACCTATTCTGTAAAGCTAACTGTAGCCCTCCCACTACCACAGTTGAGACGACGTGCCTGGTGCCTACTCACATCATCATCTCACCAGCCTCCAGCTGTTGCCAAGATCTAATCCACTGAAAAGAAGAACAAACGTGGTTAGAGGCGCCCAAATCAATTATCAAGGAAGAATCATTATTCTTTACTAAACAAGTTTCAGGTACAAGTAAATCATATTTATCTTTATCGGCCTTGGCCTTAACCTTGACTGCTTTCTTCTCTTTCAGATATCGACGACAGTTCCTCTTCCAGTGTCCATCCTGATTGTAGTGGAAACACTTTCCCTTTTCAACCAGTGGACGCCTCCATAGGACGACAGACGGTGGGTTAGCAGGCGCCTTCCCTTTTCCCTTACCACCCTTCTTCTTCTTCCCCTTTGTAGAGTTAGAAGTAGAAGGTGTAGACTTTGTTCCTGAGGTTGAACCTCTATGGAACGTCCTGGAGGATGAAGCAACATTTTCCTCACCCTTCTTCCTCTCCTTACTTTTCAGTAAATATTGGTAGGTTTGTAACTCGTTGAGGAGAGTTGTAAGGTTATATTTCACTTTGTTAAGAATCACATTGCTAACAAAGTGCAGAAAGCTCTTCGGCAATGAATGCAAGATTATTCTAACCTGGCTGCCTTCATCGATGGTAGACCCATTCAACTCCGCCACATCAAAGTGGACCATCATGTTAAGCACATGTTCACGAACAGAGGTGCTTTCTTCCATTTTGGAGTTTAATATGTATTTAAGAGCCTCATGCATAAGTTGTTCAGACGTTTGTCCAAACATCCCCCGCAAGGACTCCATGATCTCACGTGTTGAGAACATAGGCTCATGTCTCTTGGCCAAGACTCCAGAAATACTTGCTATGATGTAGGCTCGAGCCTTCTCATTCACCCTTTTCCATCGCTCGTATGCCTTCTGAACATTTCGAGCGGCATTTGGAGCTAGAATAAGAGAACAGGCCTCCATGAGAGCGAACATGAGATCGTCAAGTATTAGGATCGTCGTGATCATATGTTTCCATGTTGCGAAATTATGGCTAGTTAATTTTTCGGTGCTTAACAAAGCCAACGTGGCTGTTGTCATTTTGAAAAAGTTGTTGCTAAAAATATGAATAAAACTTTAATAGATTTTGCTAAACAACTTTAAAACCAATAAGTTCTGCAAAACAGTTTCAAGTACGCTAAGTTATGAACTTCTATTTTGCAATGATGCCTCAGTGAGGCAGGACAAACGTCATCGATGGGGTGATTAGATGCCCCTTCGTTGGGATGAGATATTCTCAACCATTAGGTAGAACCAACTCTTGGAACTGAACCTAACAGCCACCATTTTTCGGTCCAGAACTTTTAACCTTTCACTTCGCGTAAGTGTGATCCCTCATTTTTGGTGCCAGAGTCCCGCCCTAATGAGCCCACCATAGGGAAGAAGCAGATTAGGACAAGTGACTAAGTTACCTTATCCTCTTACAGGAGATCAAATAATTAAACGCGCAAAACAGCCATCCTTTAGGGGGACACTCCCAGGGTTCCTCGAGGCGATGCCCAGTAACTTTATTCAACCTAAGGAGGGACAGCGAGGGATATGCTATTGCACTTCCTTCTCCCACTTACTATGAACACTCTCTCCATCCACCTTGATATTGACCTACCCAAACACCATCTGTTAGGGGGACACGCGAAAGGTGCTGCGAGGCCAAGGGTAGATCTCACGATGTGGACTAATTAGGAGAAACTTGAAACGTTTAGTGAAGCATCTTATACCCTAAGTACCTCCCACTGAATGTTCGACCTATGGTTCATTAACCTAGACAATCCAACTACTAATTTTAGTCTAAGTCGTCCTTTAAACTCTGCTCATAAACAACGTTTTTCTATGAATTAGGAACAAGTTCAAGTAGTCACATTTAAACACTTTAATGGACCGTTCTTAACTTGCATGCATGCATCAAATCCACTTTCCAGGTAAGTTCCCAGGTAGGGGTGTTACGTTTTCGTCAATTTCAATACCCCAACCAAGACAGAACCCACCTTAGTCAAAAGGTCCCTATAGATAGATTTGCTACAGTTTAACCTTTTATTAGCCAATTTAATCCTATTAAACTAATTAAAAGATTAAATTCTTAGGGTTGCTAATCATATTAGAACCATGATCTTAGGTCTATGTGATCCAAATTTTAAACATTTTAAAAGCATGAATTAAACCTAAGTGAGCATGCATGTCATTCTTATTTATTTTAGTTATAATTTCTCTTTAACTTTTAAAAAGAAACTACTAAAAAACCATTGCGCACAACAAGGTGTTTATAACATTTGGAAATTAACCTATGTGTCATGCTTCATGCAATGTTCGATCATTACTATACATAACTTTTATATAATTCGTAACAACCAAGCAAACATGCTATCATTCACCCTTATACTATAACAATTATAATATAAAAATGATGCACGTCAATACTTTTTATGCATGCATAAACATAACTTTTATGTTATATGATGCATAGCATGCTCTTACATAATTAAATCATGCTTCTCTAAATTATAACAATTACAATAAAGAGATGATGCATGACCAATGCATAACCTAAGGTGGGATTTACTATATGTTCATACCATATGACATATTATAAACATACATCGCATGTATTAAATTAAGGATTAATGGATCGGGATGAGCCTTTACAAAAAACCGAAATGAAATAACCCTATCTATTACATTTTTCATCGAGCAAACCGGTTCACAAGCGAACAGGGTCTTGAACCGCCAGGAGGACTCCATCATGTAGTAAACGCCAAAAGTAGACCATCGCCCAGCGCGCACTAGACGATAGATGCAAAAACTAAATGATCGCTTAGATGACAACGAAGCTACAAAATTATGATCTTCTATGCAATCGCTCAACGTGGCGATAGGTAAATGATTTACCTTGCATTACTAAGCGATCGTTTAGTCAGTGACTAAGCGATGAAGCTTGCTGACCTAAATGATCGTCTAGTGCGCGCGCGCATTAAACGATATGCGAGCATCCCTTCGTCTACACGGCCCAATACTCAGCGATCGCGTACCTCATTGTATACACGATGCGATCAACCCTTGATCGCGTACCCATCGTCTACATGATGCGATCAACCCTTGATCGTCTCCTTCCTCGAAGAACCTCAATGCTTGCTCTGATCTTCTTCACGAACGACTCAAGACTCAAACATACTTTGAATTACAGACTTCATAACGATTATTAATGGCCAAAAACGTAGGGGCCTTTACAAACAACCGCAAATGTAAAATAACTAAATCAAACTGAGGCTAACATCCACGAAAACATCCATTAATCCGTACATCCATAGAAATTTTACGATTAAATAGAGTAGAAATGCACCCACGAAGAATGTATATGTAATTCGTTGCAACAATGAAATTGGAATATCAGAACCTGGTTGGGATACCAATTGAAGGATCTCTTGACGAAGAGCATCCATGAGCGCATTCGGATCTTTCCGATTTCACCATGACCGAAATACAAAAAATACATTCTAACATACAATTATGCAAACAAACAGTAATTAATGGCATGCTTCGAAAAATAAAATACAAGGGAAGAGTTCTCATACTAGTTGAAGATGCTCTTCAAGCTTTGGAACTCAAACACAGCGAAAGACCTCTATGCGATCTACTATCGCCCAGTAAATGCATCGGCTGTAGCAGCATGATCAGTCACAAATAAGTGAAAGCAACGGGGACGACACCACCAAAATGAAGCCTTTAGTATTCTCGGAGTGAGAACCCAAAGTGTGGTCTTTGGTGAGTTTGGTAGAGGTAGGAGGAAGAACTAATCGTCTAGACGACAAGCAAGTGGGAGAGAAAAGGAAGCTATCGTATAGCTAAATGCTTATCGTTTAGAAAAAGCTACACGATCGTGTAGGTTTTACTAAATGATGATTTAGGAAAAGGTAGACGATCGTTTAGAAAACATGACACACTATATGATCATTTAGGAAAGCTATCCGATTGTTTAGGAACTAGCATGCGACCGTTTAGGTGCGTGGTGTGTGATCGTTTAAACGTTGAGTGACTATCGTATAGGCTCTCGACTTGTGCGATCGTTTAACATTCCACGCGATGCCAAGTTTTTCCAAACTTTTCAAACTTTTTCGAACTGAAACAAAATTTCATTTTATTCTTCGGTTACAATAACCGATGCAGTTGCTCCCACTAACACATGTTTGAGAGAAATTTTAGGCTAATTATCGTATAATTGACCAATTAAATAATTAATAAATATAATCATATTATATTCTTATCCTATAGTTTGATATCACACACCTACTATAGTAATTTCTCCTCTTCTTGATATAAATCATATTTATATCTAATTTCCTCTATAAATAATGTATCATACATTTATCCAATTATATCATATATAATTAACCAGCCCAATTATATCATATATAATCGAACTTCCTCTTGTCAATTTGAACATTTCAAATTAACCAAATACTGATTCTTGACTTTATCCAAGCTACAAGGGGACCTAATAGACCTGTGGCTCGAAGATCCGGTACGTGAATAGCTGACTAAACTCTTTAGCCACAAGATTTCTCATCTGTTAACTGTTAGGCATTCCATTAAAAACCAATAGCTGAACTCTTCTTACCACATATATATTTCTGTGTCCATCAGATGTAACCAATCATGAGTACGATGACCCTTCACAGATGCTCGTCAGTAAAACTGGGCCAATTTATCGTTTTTCCTTGTAGTTACATCTCACTCCTTAAGTACCACTAATTCCTCTAATGAACAATACAACATTGTCCAACTATGTGTGAACACCTCTCAGACCAAGAGAAGGTGTGTGGCACCAACATCGTTCAAGCCCCGGAATCAGCCCTTAAGGGAGCTATCTATCTACTTAACCCCTTCTTTGGGGAAGAAGTGAATTCCATCTCATGTAGCTGAGTTCCCAGCTCCTAAATCAGACGAATCCCCAAAATGATAGGTTTGAATCGGCGACCTGGCCACTCGCACCCATACAAATCAATGGACCGCCCTCAATGGCAAGAGTTCCCAACTCACTCAGGATTGAGGTGATGTTTTCTATTGCCATCCTAGTGAAGTGAAGTCTCTATCATGAATGGTGTTATATAACAAGACGTTAACACTTCGTGGCCAGGTCTTATACGAACTCTTTGTATAGGACGCCCCCGCTCGCATGTCCCCAACACGAATGATCAGGATCAGACCATTTGTGATAAGTCATAATACTTGTGACCATTCCATAAAATGGGCCACATCCGTAGCGTTACCAAGATAAGGTTTCCCTTCTATATCCATATACTACAAACTATTTTGGTTATCACTCAAGACATGATCCACTTGTATGTCACCACATACATGCTTAAGTTACATACAGATAACCAGGGATTTTATGTTTATTGGTTTGTGGTAAAGCAAATAAAACATGCAATTGAGCATAAAACAAGATTTGAAGTAAATATCATACATTATACAACACAAGCGTTCGTACAAACTGTTTACAAACTACAAGACACGAGGATTTAGGGCATCAACCCCAATAGTTAGTGCATGCTTTTAGGGGAAGCTAAGTTTACAAGACAAAGATAAGTGTGATGTTTAGTTGAAGGATTCCTAGTAAAGTATGTTTAGATCAATATCTACAGGTGGTAATTGAGCTTAGAGACGGTTGATGGTAGGATCCAAGCTACGTATACGTAGGGCCAATTGGACTGGGAAGGTGATGGACAAAGGACCCTCAGCCAAGGAGGTAAATGCAAGTTTCAGTAAAACTTGTTAACAAAGATTGCAATGTGTTGAGTTGGTTCCACATTAGCAAGAACCATGAAGAATTATCAACCATGCGATTTCAATGCTAATTGATGAGAAGTTTATATGTTTTCAAGCAACTAAGTTTCATGAGATTGCTTAGCATTTTCCTCAAATATGTACTTGTTTTATCAGATGCCAAGGTGATATGTTAGTTTTGTTTCAAATTAAGTATTCTATGGTAAAGCATGCGTTTTAAAGATTATAGCTAAGTTTCTACAAATGCTAAGCTAAAACCTATGTTCTGAAAGATTCATAATATATATGATTTTAAAGCATGATACGTTTTTAGTAAGTTTGATACTGAAAGTATGGAAGGTGTCCAGGAAGTACCTAAGGTGTTGACGGTACTTAGTAACTCTACGTGCACGTAGAAAGTTCTGAATGAGAGGCCAAAGTATGGGCCTCCTAGACCATATTTCAGTAACCTGAGGTCGAAGTATAGGTCTCTTGGCCTGATATAGACGTAGGGAGCTTGAGTGATGAATGCTCGTTCTCAACTAAGATTCAGGAAGTATTCACAAAATGTTATTAAGTTTTATGCTTCAGGTTTCATGGAAGTTGTTTGATGAGTTACAATTAAAGACATACGTAATGGTCAGAAGTGACACACCTTGGCTAAGGTTATAGTAAATGTTGGGCCAGAGGGTCCCTCCCTCAACCATGTTTTATTTCATTAAGGTTAAGCTCAAGAGCAGAGCAGAGGGGTCACTCTCTTGTAAAAATGTTTAATGTGGAAGTTAAGGCTTAAGGGCCTCTCAAAGCTGATGTCTATGATGCCTATGTTATGTTTAGTTACGTGGAGAGAAGTTTTATGTAAATACTTGCTTGACTAAATTCTCAGTTTTCAGCAACAATTTTTAGTTCATGATTTCTATGTGATTGATATGTATGTATTTTATGTTTCAAAGGTTAGTCACTCACTGGGCTTCTAGCTCACACTATTTAAATGTTTTTTCCATGGGCAGTGGTCACTCCCTAGAAGACAACTCTATTGTTGTTCTGCCTCTCAAAACCAAATTGTTAGAAAGATTAAGTGTGGGTTGTATAAGTAGTATGCATGTATTATGTCATATAGGGACTAGTTTAGTGTTGGACTCATTGATTATGTAATGTATATAAGTTGTATTAATGAAGAGTAATGTAGAACTTTGTTAATGAATGTTATTGTCTTAAGTATATGGTTGAATATGTATGCATTCCAGGGTTCTAAGTAAGGTTGAGCAGGTTAGTAGGCAGTAAGCACTAACGAAAGGGTTGGTAACTATTGCTATCACATCTCCTTGCAGGTTTATAAAGGGAGATCTGGGAGAGGGTGTGACACTCGGTATATATTCTGAACATGATTCCCTCAAAAAAGTGTTTTTGAAATACCGTATGAGTTGTGGAAAGGATGTAAAGGTAGTTTACGTTACTTCCGGGTCTGGGGATGTCTAACACACGTGTTGGTACAAAACCCTAAGAAATTGGAACGACGTTTGAAGTTATGCCTCTTTGTTCTATGATCCCCAAGAAGATAAAGTATTCATTTTGACAAATGCTACATTGTTGGAAGAAGATCATATTAGAAGTCATCAACCTCGTAGTAAACTAGTATTGAAAGAAATGACCAAAGATACTACAAATAGATCAACAAGAGTTATTGATGAAACTAGTCCATCAACAATGATTGTTGCTCCATCACATTGTTCTCAAGAGTTGAGAATGCCTGGACGTAGTGGGAGGATTGTTCATCAACCTGAACGCTACATGGGTTTAACAAAAAACACAAGACATCATACTTGATGATGGTCTTGTAGTTCCATTGACCTTTAAACAAGCAATGGAAGATGTTAATAGAAAACAATGGATAAAAGTGATGGACATATAAATGGAGTCTGTGTACTTCAATTCTATCTAGGATCTTGTAGATCAACCACATAAGGTTAAAACCTATTGGTTGTAAATGGATCTACAAGAGGAAAAGAGACCAAACTAGCAAGGTGCAAACCTATAAAGCCAGACTCGTGGCAAAAGGTTTTACCCAAAGGGAGGGGGTTGACTATGAAGAATCCTTCTCTTCTGTTGCCATGATAAAATCAATAAGAATACTCTTATCCATTGCCGCATATTATGACTATGAGATATGGAAAATGGATGTAAGCTTAAGAGATCCATTTATGGGTTGAAACAAGCTTCTAGATCCTGGAATATAAAATTTGATACTACGATCAAATCTTAAAGCTTTGAACAGAATGTTGACGAACCTTGTGTATACAAGAAGATAGTCAACAAAACTGTAGCATTCTTGGTCCTTTATGTTGATGATATCTTGCTCATTGGGAATGAGACAAGTTACCTTGCTAACGTAAAGAGCATCATAATTCCAAATGAAAGATTTGGGAGATGCTTAATATGTTCTTAGGATTCAAATTTTTCAAAATCGAAAGAACAGAACCTTGACACTATCTCAAGCATCTTGTATTGACAAATGTTGTCAAGATATAACATCCACAATTTCAAAAAAGGTATGTTACCTTTAAGACATGGAATTCATCTGCCAAATGAGCAATCTACGAAGACACCTGAAGAAGGTGAGGAATGGAAAGAATTTTATATGCATTAGTAGTTGTGAGTCTGATGTACGCTATATTGTGTACACGTCCTGACATATGCTTTGAGTTGGAATCATTAGCAGGTTCTAATATAACCCGTGCCGCAATCATTGGACGGCTGTCAAAAACATCCCCAAGTATCTCAGGAGAACGAGGAACTATATGTTTATGTATGGACCTAAGAGTTTGATCCTTACAGAATACACTGATTTAGATTTTCAGACCGACGTAGATTCTCGAAAATCTACCTCAGGATCAGTTTTCACTCTCAATAGAAGAGCTATAGTGTGAAGAAGCGTTAAAAAAATTTGTATAGCTGACTCCATGATGGAAGCAGAATATGTAGCTGCATGCGAAGCAACTAAAGAAGCAGTGTGGCTCTGCAAGTTCCTGATAGATTTGGAAGTCGTTCCAAATATGCACATGCCCATTACTCTGTATTGTGACAATGGTGGTGCAGTTGCCAATTCCAAGGAACCTAAAAGTCACAAACGTGGAAAGCATATCGAAAGAAAGTACCATCTCATCAGAGAGATTGTACACCAAGGAGACGTGATAGTCACGCAAATAGCCTCAGAAGACAATCTTGTTGATTCGTTTACGAAGGCCCTCTCGGCTAAAGTGTTCGAGGGCCACCTTGTTGGACTAGGACTACGAGCAACATAATCTAGGGCAAGGGGGAAAATGTCAAAGGGTGTTTTGAATGCCCTAGTTTATGGTATTTTTCTCTCCTTATATCTCGACATTGTAAACATTATACATTTATATGTTTATCTCACTAGAGTGTTAGTCCAAGTGAGAGATTGTTGGGAATGGCCTAAACTCACAGTTTGTAAATGTTGTTAACATATTATATTTATCAATAAAATGTTGTTGAGTTTTTTATTCAATAAATTACTATTAATATTGCATCCTTCTATAAAAATCCAATAAAAGAATCAACAGCTATAACATGAATACTTTAACTTTATGTGGTGACTTAAAAATGGATCAAGTTTTAATATGTAGCCAAAATAGTCTATAAGTATACGAATGAGATTGGGTACCTCATCCTGGTGACACTATTCGATGCGGCCTAATTTGCATAATGATACAAATGATGTTATCCTAAAATCATTCATGTAGAGATATGTGAGTGGGGACATCCTATGCAATGAGTTTGCATAAGACCAGACCTCGAAATAGTCATTTTTCTATATAACAACTGTTTACTGTTAAAATTGACTATCTCAAACTCAATGACCTAGGGTAACTCATTCTTAATCCTAAACGAACTATGAACTCCTGTTTATTCGAGATTATCCTTTGATCTGCATAGGTGAGTGTAGTCCAATAGCACTACTCAATAAGCCTCCTATATTGAGGACAAGACTAGATAGATAGATGGGGATATAGTTTTTTAATATGGAATTCACTCCTACCGATTTAGGGTTAGCAGATGGGTTGTTCTCTTAACCGCTGATGCCTTGTCTCGGATAATGGGACCCTACCCTTTCATGGAAGAGAGGGTTATGATTTATAAGTTAGACTATAAATCAATTGTTCAATGGAGGGTCAGTGGGAGCTTAAGGAGCAAGATGTGTTTATAGGGGTAAAACGGTAATCTTTGACCCAACTGTAAATTCAAACGACCTATGAAGGATTGACTTATAGATTATAGTTAAAATGGACAGAAATATATTATAGTGAGGAGCGTGCAACTATCGAGCTATAGTGGAATATTTTGGTAGTTAACAAATAGTGATTAATTCGATTTAAAGAGTTTAACCAATTAATTACAAGTCGTTGGAACTCATGATCTGTAGGTCTACAAGGTCCCTCCACTAGCGCGTAATTTTGGATTAGTAAATTGAGTAATCTTGATAAGATTTGAAATTAGGGTTTTGAACTTGAAATTTCAGATTCAATTAGGGTTTCTATTTATTGTATTTGATACAATTAAAATGTTTAATTTTATTGAAATTAAACGAAATTGAAGAAACAATTAATATTTAAAATATGATTTAAATATTAATTTCATTATTAATTTTATATTACTAAATTAACAAAATTAATTAAAAGGTTTAATTAATTAGTTCTATTTAAAAATTAATTATTATAAAACTAATAAATTAAATTAAATAAGTTTAATTTAAAAGTTATTTTAGAAATCATTTTTTTGGAAAATTTTTTTGAAAATCATTTTTCAATGTAGGAAATCTCCACTATGTATTAAACTACCTTATTCACTCAACTTCATTTTCTCCATGAAGTAGGAGCTGCCCTTCATGCAAGCCACGTATTTGCATGGTAAAAGCTCTATAAATCGAAGTGATGAGATAAATAATGATTCATGCTTACAATAGCTTCAAAGAGAACTCTATAGAAACCTCAAAACTTTCTTCAAATCTTTTATACACCCAGCTCAATTTAGTGTTTCCACCCACAATCCTTGCAAGAGAATAGTGGAGAAGATGTTCATGGTTGTCTACTTGAAGATTGAAGCTCTTTCACATGGAACTGTACTAGACTTGAAGAGGATACTTCAAAGGTATTGTGTTCAGGAAACTCTCTTTTGTAAAATTACTTTGAAACATGTTTTAAACTCAAATTATGTATGATTAAAGTGTTTATTAATTCTATTTTTCCATTGCTGCACATTAATATACTCTAACAAAAATTGCACAAGTAAACGAATGTGATAATTTATTAATCGAATAAATACTTAGCTTGGATAATCATAGTTTACTTCATTGCTCATCAATTCTATCACATACTACTCTAAAGATGAGGGAGAAGTAAAGTGAAGTATCATATACCCCAAATTACCTTCCACTGAATGTTCTACCTAGGGTTCATTAACTTAGAAAATTTGGCTACTGATTTTAACTAAGTGGTTTGTTTAATTTGCTAAAAAATAACACTTCCTTTTGATGATTAATGAAGTTTGATTCAAGTATTATCAAACTCTTTAACAAACTTTCATCAAATTTGCATGTATGTATTAAATTTATCTAATTCACTTTTCTAGGTAGATTCCCAGGTAGGGGTATGACGTTTCCATCGACTTAAGTGCCCCAGCCTAGCTAGAACAAACTTTAGCCAAAATATCCCTTATAGATACATTCGTTACATATTTAGTATTTTATTAGTCAATTTAATCCTATTAAATCGAATTAAAAGATTAAACTTAGATTTATAATCTCATTAGAAATGTGATCTTAAATCTGTCTCAATCAATTTTTAAAACATTTTAAAAAGATGATTGAAGCCTTCGATATGCATGCAACTCTTTCTTATTAATTTAATTCTAATTTTATTAATTATAACTCTTATAAAAAATGAAACAATTAAAACCATTCCACATTGCAAGCTAAACATGCAAAATTTATTTATAACTTTTATAAATAAACCTAAGTGTCATGCTTCATGCCATGTTCATTCATTATTAATATATATAATTTTTATATAACAAGTAATGAACTAAGCATACATTCCATGCTAACATACAACCTTATATTATAACATTTATAATATAAATGATGCATAGAAATGTGATAATGCATGCATATATTATAACTCTTATATTATATGATGCATGAGCATACTTTAAGTAATTTAATCATTCATAATAATATATTATAACTCTTATAATATAAAGATGATGCATGGAAAAATGCATAATCTATGGTGGGTTTTAAAACTATATGACATACATTATGGCATATAAGATAAACATACATCACATGCATATGTAATAAAAGTTGATGGACTGGAATAGTGTATCTCAAAACCAAAAACAAAATGTTAAACTATTACAAAAGTTCGAGTCAACCGGTTAGAATAGGTGAACTGGGTCTTGAACCGTCTGCCTTGAAGCCTCGTCACTTGATCATGTAGCAATCCTTTTGATCGTCGAGTAACGCAAATCGAGTGTAAACGATCATGTAGCAATGATCACGTGGCTTTGGACTATGCGATGGCAATGAAAGTCCGATTCGTGCAACGCCACTTCGAGTAAAGCATGCATGTGGATCGTCGTAGCTACACGACTTATGCTGAGCAATGGTTGAGATAACGATCGGTATAGCAAGCACCGAGTATCGTATACTATGTGATCCGATGTAGCTAATGACGTATGGGATGAGTATTGATAGCCTATCATTTGATCTTTTAGCACACTTGCCTTTGGTCGAGTTCAAATACTGTGCAATCATTTACCCTCGTCGTCTACGTGATCATACAAGCCAATGTAACACGATCGAGTAAAACATTTACAGATCTCGTAGCTTAGCTTATGTGATCGTTTAGCAAATGTTATACGATCGGTGAACAAGTTTACACGAACACATAGGCCAAATCTTAAACGAATGTCTAGTTAAGGTTACACGATGCGACCACCGTTCCGTCTTCTCCATCAAAGCGAACTGCAACTCTTGCGTCTGAAGCTTCTTCACGAACAACTCAAAACTCAAATGAATACAGACTTGATTGCAAGAAATTATGCCAAAAAACGCACGGGCCGTTACAAATAACTTTTGTAAACTTAAAATAAAAGCATAAAAAGAGATAACTATCCCGAAACATCCATCAACAATATCCACAAACATTTAACAGTTAAACGCATTGTAGAAATTTAAAACCCACCAAACTGTAAATGAAATTTGGAAATCAGAACACCATCTGGCTCTGATACCAATTGAAGGAACTTTTTTTATAGAGTACCTTTGAGTGGAAGGGAATCGTCCAAATCCCATTTCGATTGAATGCATACATTTACAGATAAACAAGAACAAATTATGCACAAAACTAAATTACAGCATGCTTCTGAAAAAAAAAAAAGAAGAAAAATTTAGAGATTATGCCTTTGAAGAACCATTGTTCAAGTTAATCCCTCAATCGTATTCATTCATGAACACGTTGAATAACTCGAACTCTCCTCGAATAGCAACAAACAACAACGATATCCTCGAACCAAATTGGACACTAGCACTTGATGACCTTGGTATTCTCGGTGTGAGAATCCAGGAGTGGTGGACTCTGGTTAATTTTGGTTAAAGTGATGTTTTTAGTTGGAGGAGGAGGACCATCAAGTAGAAGGAAGGCTATCATATAGCAAAGTCTGTTGATCGTTTAATGAAATGAGTCTATCGTAAAGGCTCTCGAGGTTATCGTGTAGTTACTCGAACTCTTACTCAATAATGAATTCTGATCACTTTCTGGAATTATGAAACAAATTTCTTTTATCCCAATTATTGCTACAAAACTAAATAACTACCCACTAAGGGTGGTTAGAGAGAAAAAGTATAATTATCAAATAATTAATAAATTATAAATAAATATGATAACTAACTCATCATATTATATTTATAACCTATATTTTTAATATTGCATCATATACAATATATAAACCATAGCTCTTTTTCTCTATTTTATGACATTTAATATAAATCATATTTATATTAAAGTTAATAACTATGAATCTTATTCATAGAAAAAATATTTGAATCATATTCAAATATTTATTCCTCCAAACATACAATAGTGTATCAAATACATTATATTAATTATATCATACATAATCAACCATCCATTAACTGCCGAACACTCTATTAAAAACCGACAGCTGCACGCTATAAATATATTTTTGTGTCCATTGGATATAAACAACCAATAGTACGATGACCCTTCACAAATTGCTCGTAAGTACAGCTAGGCCAAATTAATGTTTTGTCCCTGTTGTCACATCTAACTCCTTAAGTACCACTGATCCCTCTAATGAACAATAGATCATAGTTCCACTATGACTAAACCCCTCTCGGGCCAAGAGAGGGTGTGGCGCCACATTGTTCAAGACCCACAGACCTTAAGGGAACAATTTATCTACTTACCCCTACTTTGGGGAAGGAGTGAATTTCATCTTGTGTAGCTGAGTTTCCAGCTCCCCAATCTGACGAATCCCCAAAATGGTAGGCTTGTTGAGTTAGAGATCTGGCTGCTCTCACCCATGCAAATCAAAAGACAGCCCTCATAGGCAAGAGTTCACGACTAACTCAGGATTAAGGTCATGTTACCTATGGTTATTATGAACGATGTTATATAACGAGACTAAACATTTCATGCTCCAGTCTGATACATACTCCTTTGTATAGAATATACCCGTTCGCATGTCTAATACATAAATGATTAAGATTAGGTCGTTTGTAGAACTTTACAATATTTGTAACACCTACAAAGTAGGTCATACTCGTAATGTCACTAGGATAAGGTACCCAGCCTTATCCATATACTACAAAAATTTTAGGTTATCACGTAAATATGATCCACCTGTATGTCTCTACATACATTTTAAGTTACAACGATAACCATAGATGTTAGTTTATTGGTTTGTGGTTAATACAACTAAAATATCAAATATTTCATAGACAAAGTGAATCAAACATAAAATATTATAAATCACTGAAATGTTTGTTCATACAAAGTTTACAAACTATAGAGCCCTACGAGATTTAGGGCATCAACCCCAATAGTCTAAACATATTCTATTTTGCAATGAAATTATTATTAATACTTCATTCAATAAAAGTGTTTGAAATTTTATAATGTTATAAAATCAAATAAATGAGCCCATGGCTATGGTATGAATACTTCAACTTTATGTAGAGACATCAAAGAAGATCAAGTTTTAGTATATAACCAAAAAGGTATATAAGTATATGGATAAGATTGGGTACCTCATCCTGGGGAGACTATGGAAACGACCCATTTTGTATTTTAATACAAACGATGGATCCAGAAATCGTTCATGTGAAGACATGTGAGTGGAGTCATCCTATGCAAAAGACGTTTGCATAAGACTGAACCATGGAATAGTCACTTTTCTTTACAGTTTACTATTAAAACTGATTATTTCAAATTGATGACCTAAGATAACTCGATCTTAATCGTGAGCTATGAACTCCTGTTCATTCAGGATTATCCTTTGATCTGCATAGGTGAGAGTGTTCAACATCATCGCTCAATGAGCCTCCCATTTTGGGGATAAAACTAGATAGATAGTTGGGGACATAGCCCTGTAAGATAGAATTCACTCCTACCCATTTTATGGCTAGCAGATAGATTTTTCCCTGAAGTATTGACTTCTGGACTTGAATAAAGGGGCCTCGCTCTCTCATGAAAAAGAGGGATATGATTTATTAGTTGGACTATAAAACAATTGTTCAATAGAAGATCAGTGGAGCCTTAAGGAACAAGATGTATTTACAGGGGTAAAACAGTAATTTTAACCTAACTGTAAATATGAACTATCTGTGCAGGATTGAGATTATGGTTAAATCAAGTGGACAAAAATATATTTCTAGTGAGAAAAGTGAAAACTATTGCGCTATAGTGGTATGTCTCGGTAGTTACAGAATATTGATTAATTCGGTTTAAAGAGTTTAGCCAATTAATCTCAAATTATTAGAACCATGATCTGTAGGTCCATAAGGTCCATCTACTAGCTCGTAAAAGATTAAACTTTGGATTAGATTTAGGGTTTGGATAATTATATTCGATACAATTAACGTTTAAATTTATTGAAAGTAAATGTATTTGGAGAGTTTTATATATTTAAGTAGTGATTTAAATATTGAATAAATGAATAGGATTCATGTTTGAATTAGGTGTTTTTATTAATTTAATATTTGATATTAAATTATTTTTTTATTATTTAATTAAAAATCAATTTCAGAAATTCAATTTTATATTTAATTAAATAAAATATTAAATTAAATTAAAGTTGAAAAATAATTTAATTAGTGGATTTATCCCAAAAATGAGTTGAGTGGATTTTTCCAATCTTTTAACAACTAGACCACTTTGATGATGTTTGAAGTGTCAAATGGTTGATGAAGTGGGTGCCTACATGATTAGAATGCTTAAATACTTGTAAGTTGAAGAATTTTAAGTGCATGCAATCTCAAATTAAAAAAATAAAAAAAAAATCTATTGAAACCATTTTTCTATCAAACTCTCTAAAACACTTAATCCTTTCTCAATTGGAGTTCCACTACTAATTCCAAGGCTGAGAATAGTACAGAAGACACACTTGATGGTCTACTGAAGAGATTGAAGATCAATTTCGTAGAACTTACAAAGATTAAGTGGAAATCTACAAAGGTTGTAGTCTCACAAGCCCTATTTCTGGTGTTTTATTGAACTTGAATGCTTTTTCCTCCTAAATTAATCTAATTAGAGTGCTTAATGATTTTGTTAGCTTCCGTTTTTTTTTTTTTTTTTTTTTTTGCATGTTTACTCTATCAAATCTAATGTCCTAGATTCGATATGTATGCATGATATTCTAAGGGCACATTTGCACTAATTAATCAAATTAAGAAAACGATTTTTTAGGTGCGATCAATAACGAATGGTCTAATGTAATGCGACTTTTGAAATCACATCATTTTTTTAACATGATTTATTTATTGATTGATTAAGTGATCACTTTCATTTTTCTCATATCATTCTCATTAGCAAATATTTAGTGTAGAGTCAAATGAGCAATGTAATGTCGTTATGGGAGAAAACATGTCCATTTTTTCTTTTCTTTTTCTTTTTTATTGTTTTTCCCTTTCTTTGTCATTTTCATTTTTTTTACTTTATCTTGAAAAGAATCACATATGTCAAACATGAATAACTCGACCATATTGTGTATGGTAGGCTTTTTGGAAGTATCTCATGTGTTAGTTTTAGAGAACTATCAAAAGTAATTTGCAGTATTGTAATGGATTAAAAGTTTGAGTAAGAACATAAATTTGGATAAAAACCAAGTGTTGGATAAGCCAACAAAGGCATAACAAAAACTCTCTTTTCGAAGAGAAAAGGAAGAAGAATGTTTGGATAGAAAATCTCTTGAACAATAAAAGATTGATTGTAATTTTTGACCTTTGAATAAAATATCAAAATATGATTAAATGAATAGATGAATGAAAGTGATCAAATTTCTTTGGACAATAATTATGAAAACTAAAAGTAGCTTCTCAAAAATTCATTTCATACATATCATTCTTTCTTCGAGTCCGCACATGGTTTTTGATGAAATGACCTCTTCTAAACGCCATTTCTTTTGGCATAAATCTTCAATGAAAAAGTGGCTCGACTTTTCCTTAAATGTGAGAACCACTCAAAATTCGGGGTTTGTCAATAAAACAATAAATGTTTTACACATGTTTGATGATGACGACTACGCCAATGAAACAGGGAAGGTTTTGCCACATTAAAGTGATGAAGGCTTTTCCCCAGTGTAACAATGGAAGTGTTGTCCCGGTTTCATCATTTGCAAAGATGATTTTGGTGTGTGGCTTCTCGCTCTACATTAACTATTCCAACTTGCAAAATAAGACTTTATGGTATTTTCATGCTTTTTTTTTTTTTTTTTCCGCTTTTCCTTTTGCTAATTGGCCAACATATTCTCAAGTGATTTACGGCTTAGTCAAATATAGAAAATATCGATCTTGTACAAACTATTAGTTGTCTCGTGTCATTTTTTTTGTTGATGCTCCTCGGTGCAATGCAGAGGTTGTCCTTTAACCAAAACTCATTGAAAAGAATTGAGACTTTAAGACTCGTTCTCAAGTCACTAACTCCTTGGTTCTCAAAATATTATCTTCGGTCTTGGAATCATTTTCTATTTGAGGAAAGAGAAAAAGACAAGGATGGAAATGCAAGCACGGATTTGGATATCAATTCAATGAAGTCAAAATAGAGAAATGTGGAAAACTACAAGTCTTAGTTATGAAGTAGTAAATTGTAGGAGTCCAATACTATTTCATTATCCTAGAAGCCCTCTTTATTTGAATAGATAATTTGGAAATTTGCCATAAAACTTGTGACAGGCTAGCAAAACGTTTTATATTAGTTATAAAAATATGCAGATTTATCATACATGTGCATGTGGTGAGAGTTATAAAAGTTATATATATTACATGTGCATGTGGTGAAGTATGGATAAAAATAATGGTTTACCCAAATTCATATATAATGGTTGGCTAGGTGCAAGGTTTTACATAGTGAGTATTTTGAATCCTGAATTTAAGAGGGGTGTGTTGTCCGATTGTGATAAATAAAACCATTTTTAGGGTGTGGCAGTAAGGCTTATCACATGATATTTATGAAGTCAATGTAAAACTGCCTTTAACTCAGAATTTGGCTCAACAATGAAGATAAATTCCAAAAAAAAATGCAAAAATGAGCCATCTTAGAGCAATCGAACTTCAAAAGATGGAGAAAATACAAAAATGACCCTAGAAGACTTGACAAAGTACAAGGCTTTTTTCGAATAAGCTAATTCATTTGAGATCCTGCGGATCTATTATGACATAGCCAACGCGGTGCTTGACACATAAATTAGCAGTAGGCACAGAACGCTATGACAATGTCCTGTGGCATCACAGCATCACGACACTATCATAATTTTGGCAGGCACACATGTAAAGGAGCATCGCAGTGCTCCATGGTGCTACGACACAATACTTCGACAAATGGTCTGAAGAACCATGGTGCAATTGTGATTTTTATAGATAATTTATCATTTTTAGGGTTTTGTGGGAGAGAGTTAGACTGATTTTAGAAGTTTAGGTTTGGTTTTGCCATTCTTTGCCAAAATCCATGAAATTTTTTAGTATTTTGACTTGTAATGAAGATTACGACATCGGGTGATAGCACTGAAAATGTACTATATTCCTCTATTTAATTCGAGGTCGTTCTTTACTGTAATGTGTTTAATTGATGATTTTGAAGATCTCAGGCACTAAGAGGTAGAACAAAGCATTAGGAACAGAACGGTGTTACAAATCAAATCGAAGTTCAATTGCATAAATGGAGAAAGAAGACAGCAAAATTATAATTCTGCCCCTAAGGGAGCACTAGGTGACAACACAATGGTGCCGTGTTCGGTACTTTTTCTTAAGAGCCCCCTTTTGGAGAATTTGTAGGCAATACCACAGTGCTCCCCTGAGCATGCAACAAGTGAAGGGTCGTGCATGTGAGGTATGCTGGGGCAAGCATCAGTCGCACAGCATCGTGCTTGTAAGTGTGTAACATAGCACTGCATTTAACACCCCCTTCCGCCCTCGTGCTTTAATAAGGTATAGCTGTTGGGATTGGTGTCCTAATTCTCCCAGAGTCCCGTATTTTGTAAATTGTACACATTGTTATGAATAAAATAAGAGTTATTTTATTTGGTATCTATTCATATCCAATAAATAGAGCTCAATAGTTATTGCATGTAAACTTAAGCATATATATGAGATATACAAGTGGATCATGCCTTAAGTGATAACCTAAAAAGGACTGTAGTATAAAGATTAAGGAGGGATACTTGATTCTAGTGACACTACAGATACGACCCGCTTTGTAAAGGTTTACAAGTGTTATAAACTGCTACAGATGATAGATCTTGACTATTCATGTAGAGACATGCAATCGGGGGTGTCCTATACAAAGAGTTTGTACAAGATCGGAGCACGAGATGAATAGATATAACGCCGTTGATACTTGAGACTTACATCTCACCTAAACGACCATAAGTGACATGACCTCAATCTTGAGTGCTTTGGGGTGGTCTTTTGATTAGTATGGGTGAGAGTGACTAGATTTCCAACTCAACATGTCTACCTTTTTGGAGATTTGTTTGATTTTGGAGCTGAGAACTCAGTTACACAAGATGGAATTCGCTCCTTCCACGAAGCAGGGGTAAGTAGACATATTGCTCTCTTAAGGGCTGATTCTGGATCTTGAACATAGTGGCTACAGCTTCTCTTTAGAAGAGAGGACTCAATCATAGTAGGACTATGACTTATGTTCATTAGAAGGATACGTGGTACTTAAGGAGTTAGATGTAACTACAGGGGCATAACGGTTATTGATCTAGTGGTACTTACGAGCGATATGCGAAGGGTTATCACACTGTTGATTGGTTGATATGACACAAAAATATATCTATAGTAAGGAGAGTGCAATTGTCGATCTTTAGTGGAGTGCCTGGCAGTCAACAGATGGTGGATCCCGTGACTAAAGAGTTTAGTCAGTTATTCACGTACCGTTGGAGCTTTAAGCTACATCTCCATAAGGTCCCCTTGGTAGCTCAATGGATTCAAGTTGAGAATAAGTTCTTGGTGTTGATTTGAAATGTTCAAATTGACAAGAGGAAATTCGATTATATATGATATGATCGGCGTGATGTATGAGATACATCAAGTGGAGGATTAATGTAAATGTGATTTACATTAAATACTATGAAATAGAAAATGAACTATGGTTTATATGTTTCATGAGATGAAATATTAAAACATAGGTTATAAATATAATATGGTAACTTGGTTATCATATATATTTATAATAATTTTAATTATTGGATAATTATATCTTTTACTCTAATAACCAATTGAGTGAGAGGTTATTGGTTGTTTCACGGTTATCGTGAGATAAAAGGAAAAATATTTTCCTAAATTTAGTAGATTTTGAGAGTGTTTCCATTCTCGGAAATCACTCATGGAAAGACTATCAAGTGAATTGGATTCACGACAATGGAATAGAGAATTTCCATTCTCGAAAATCACTCGTGGAAAGACTATCAAGTGAACTAGATTCATTAAACGATAGCTGAAGAGAGACTAAAACTATCGTGGAGTAACACTACACGATAGTTTACTCAGTTAATCGTAGTTAAACGATCGCAGAGCTTTTGCTATACGATAGCTTGCCATCTTCTAAATGATTGAGCATTTGTCTATACGATGGACCTTCGTCATCTCCCACTTGCTCAATCGTTTACATGATTGTTATTCTTCCGGTCTCTTCCTCTAACTAAGTCCACACAGAACCCACACATCTGGATTCTCACACCGAGAACACCAAGGTAGCCATTGTGGTGGTGTCTTACTCAACTCGACGTAGTTTGAGGTTTTTGGAGGTCGTTTATTGGGTTCGTGAACTTGGAGATTGTTTTGTTCGAGTGGGCTGTTGATCGTATTATGTTGTAGTCATAGTGATCGAGCATCATGTCTTGCTATCTCGAATACTGAAAGAGCGTTCGTGATCGAAGGAGTTTGAAGATGAGTCTTCAAAGGTATGATGTTTTATCCCTTGATCTTATTTTAAAGCATGCTATAATTTCGTATTGTGCATGACCTATATGTTTTCGTTTCTTGTACCATAATTGTATATGTTCAATACGAGTGGAATTTGGAACAACCATTCCGTTGCTCATGGAAATCCTCATGTCTGATTTCCTTCAATTGGTATCAGAGTCAGATTTTTCTGATATTCCAAATTTCACTTGTGTTTTGAACTTCTTTTACAGTCGTGATGGATTTTATGTATTTGTGTTTAATTGTTAAATGTATTTGTGGATGGCGTTGATGAATGTTTATGGATTAATTGCCTCTATTTAAAAGCTTCTTTTGATTACAAAGTGTTAATTTGTAAGGGCCCTTGTGTTTTTGGGCATAAGTAACAAGCAATCGAGTCTGTAATTCAAAGTGTTTGAGTTTGTCGAGAAGTTCATGATGAAGCTTCGAAGCATAGAGATACGGTTCTCAGCGAAGAAGAAGACCAAGAGTTGGTCGTATCGTGTAGCCTCAGGTAAATGATCGTTGAGATTTGGCTAAACAATCGTGTATATTTTTCTATGCAATCATGTAGTATTTACTAAACGACCGTTTAGCTAATGCTAAATGATGGGGTGAAGTGTTTGCTCTATCGCATTATGTTGGTTGCCCGATCATGTAGATACTAGAGGTAAACGATCGAGTGAGAGCATTTGATGCTCATCGTTTAATAAAAGACGTGCGCACTAAACAATCGTGTTGTTAGCATGCTTCATCGCATAGTTACTAATTACATGATCATGTGGTATACGATACTTAGGCACTCGCTCAGCGATCGTTTAGAAGATTGTGCTTCTCCACATCGTTGTCGTTTAGATGATCGTTTAAGGTTTTTGTTGCATTCCGCGGTACATGATCGCGTACCTCATGCTTCAACACATAGTAAAAGGTACACGATCATTTAGCTCTGGAAGCATAGGTAAACGATTGAGTAAAGTGTTTACTCTTTCATGTAGATGATCGCTTGGTTTTTGCTACACGATCAGTGGAGATGCGGACTTCGACCGGACGGTTCAAGACCCAGTTTGCCTGTTTGAACCGATGACTCTTTGCATTTGTATTAGTTAGCTTTAGTTTTGAGGATTTGAGGCTAATTTTCCCGATTCATCAACTTTTGTTTAATACATGAGATGTATGTGCTTTAT
Source organism: Benincasa hispida (assembly GCF_009727055.1). Taxonomy (NCBI): domain Eukaryota; kingdom Viridiplantae; phylum Streptophyta; class Magnoliopsida; order Cucurbitales; family Cucurbitaceae; genus Benincasa; species Benincasa hispida. The sequence continues at coordinate 52,589,741 of NC_052352.1, read as the reverse complement.
ATGCATAGTGTATGACATATAGATTTTAAACCCACCTTAGGTTGTGCAATTATTCATGCATCATGTATTACAAGTGTTATAATATGGCATGATGAAATTACATGAAAGCATGTGCATGCATCGTGAAATCTAAGAGTTATATATATGCATGCAGTAAGCATCTTCATGCATCATCTTTATATTATAAGCGTTATAGTATATAGGTGAATGGAAGCATGTTTGCTTGGTTCGTTGCTTATTTGTATAAGAGTTATATAAAACGAAGCAATCAATGAACAATGCATGGAGCATGACACTTAGGCTGTTTATAAGCGTTATGAATGCCTTGTATGTGTTTGCTTTGCGTTGGGGTTGGCTTTGGTTGTTTCTGTTATAAGCATTATAATAGAACTTAGAAGTAAAATCAATAAGAAAGAGTTGCATCCGAACTTAGGCAAACTCATGTTTTAAAAGGGTTTTAAAATTGGATTAAGATAGACCTAAGTTCAAGGTTCTAATGGGATTAGCAACCTAGTTTTAATCTTTTTAAACTGGTTTAATAAGATAAAATTGAATGGCATAAAATATTAAAATTGTATTAAATTTATCTATAAGGGACCTTTTGTCTAAGGCGGGTTCTTTCTAGGCTGGGGTACTTAAGCTGACGAAAATGGAATACCCCTAACTGGGAACCTACCTGGAAAGGTGAATTAGATCGATTTTCTACAAGCATGTGACAGTTGGTTAAAAACTCCGTTAAAGAGTTTAATGGCGATGATCAAAAGTTTTTCAACTATCCAAGGTAAAAGTTATTCTTGGGCAAACCTAAAAAGTCACTTAGTTAAAATTCTTAGCCATGTTTTTTCTAAGTAAACTAAACGCTAAGTTATAAAATACTCAGTGGGAGGAAGAGATGTATCTGATATGTCAATGATTCCACTCACGTTTCTCCCTGAATGTTCACATCGTGAGATTCATTCTTGGCCTTGTGGTGCCCTAGGAGAATTCCCCTTCGGATGGTGTTTGCATGAGTTAATATCAAGATGGACGGATAGAGTGTTTATAGTAAGTGGGTGACGGGTGTGTGTCAACATGTCCTACGATCTCCTTCATTGGTTCACACCATGAAATCATTCTTGCACTCCCTCGTGGCACCCTGGGAGCGTCCCCCTTCGAATGGGTTTTGTGGAGTTGGACAATATCAAGGTGAACTCTAGAAATGGATAGGGTCACTTTAGTTTTTGCCCCAATCGGATTGTTTCCCTTCGAATTGGTTGCTCAGGAAATTGTTAAGTAAGTTAATGATTTCTTGATCAAATCAATGATGGCTAGTCGTTATTGGAGCAATAGTTGTTCTGGTATTAATAGTTGGTTGAGAATGCCTTAATTCAGTGTAGGGATAAATTGACCACACTTCAGCGGCTTTTGTCCTAAACCTTTGAAGCGACATTGAGAAAGTAGATGTCACACGGGATTCATGTTAGTTTTGCTAAACCATATTGGATGTTGTATGTTTTTTCAACGGGTATTTGCATAAAACCTAAAGTAGGTCAATGTGTTTTTGTTTTTAGCAATATGTTTGATTTTTTGTTTAATGCCTCTAGTTTGATGGATTTCATAAAGTGGAAAGAGTCTTGTAAAATGTATTTCGTGGTAAACTACCTCGAGTTTGTCATGGTTGAGGAGTGTCCTCAAGTCCCGTCTCTTGATGCACTGTGAAGGGTTCATAATGCATATGAGGTGTGGATGAAGGCATCATTGGCCCAACTTCACATATTGGCTCGCATACTTGATGATTTGGCCAAAAGGGCTGAGAACATGGTGATTGCACGTGAGATCATGGACTCGTTGCAAGATTTGTTTGAACGTCAGTTCTCACTTTTCGAGCATAAAGGGGTGGATGACAAATCCAGTAGTGTCAATTTCCAAGTTAAACTCCAGGAAGAGAAAGCAAGTGTTGCTGACTCTGTTAAAGTTCATCGATGAGAAATGTTCTCTGATATGGAACATTTCTCTCCAAAAGAAGAGGATGTCTAAAGATAGTAAATATGATTTATTGGTCTTGGAGATGTGTTTGGTTGAGAATGATGATTCTGCCTGGATCCTTGATTCAGGTGCTACTAATAACGTTAGTTCCTTTTACCAAGGATTCAGTTCCTGGCAAAGTTGCCACATGGGAGAGATGACTCTTCGAGTCGGTACTGATGAGGTTGTTTAAGCTGTTGTTGTAGGTAAGCTGAAGTTATTTTTAGACAAGAAACCTTATCTGTTACTGGATAATGTTTTTGTAGTTTCTCATATAAAAAAGAACTTAATCTCGGTTTCTTGTCTCATCGAACAAGGTTATACCGTCTTCTTTTCTAAGAATAAAGTGTTTATTTTCAAGGATTGGATGGAGATTGGTTTTGGTTCAATGGAAAGTAACTTATATGTACTAAGGCCATTAGTCATAAAAGCCTTGTTTAATACTAAAATGTTCCGTACAGTGACAACAGCTAAAATACCAAAGGTTTCTCCTAAGGAAAACACCAATCTTTGGCATCTAAGGTTAGGTCACATCAACCTCAATAGGATTAAAAAGTTGGTGAAATGTGGACTTCTAAAGAGTTTAGAAGAAAACTCCTTCCTGGTATGTGAATCATGCCTCGAAGGCAAAATGACCAAATGACCTTTTACTGGAAAACATTATAGAGCCAAGGAAGCCTTAGAGCTTGTACATTCTATCCTCTGTAGTCCGATGAAAGTTAAGGCTCGAGGTGGGCATGAATATTTCATCTTTTTCATGGATGATTATTTAAGGTACGGGTATCTCTACGTAATGCAACGTATGTCTGAATCCCTTGGCAAGTTCAAGGAGTATAAGAATGATGTTGAAAACCTGTTAGGTAAGAAGATAAAAACACTACGATCTGATCGTGATCGAGAGTATATGAACCTTCAATTCCAGAACTATATGATAGAACATGGAATTACGTCCCAACTCTTGGCCCCAAGTACACCTCAGTAGAATGGTGTATTAAAAAGGAGAAACAGATACTTGTTGGACATGGTTCGGTCTATGATGAGTTATACTCATCTTTCAGACTCATTTTGGGGTTTTACAGTAGATACTGAATGTTACATTCTGAACAACATTCCCTTGAAAAGTGTTTCTAAAACACCCTTTGAGTTGTTGAGAGGCCACAAAGGTAATTTACGCCACTTCGGGATTTTCGGGTGTCAGGCCCATGTGCCTGTGACTAACCTAAAGAAGTTGGAACCGCATTCGAAAATTTGCCTTTTTGTAGGCTAACCCAAGGAAATGAGGGGTGGATACTTCTACGACCGAGTGAGAACAAAGTGTTTGTTTCTACAAATGCTATCTTCTTGGAAGAATACCACATATGGGATCATAAACCACAAAGTAAGCTTGTTTTACGTGAGATTTCTAGTGAGACTGAGACTATTGAGGGTTCAACAAGAGTTGTTGAACAGATTGACAGATCAACGAGAGTTGTTGAGGTCGATACATCTAGTCAACCAGCTCAAGAGTTGAGACTGCTTCAATGTAGTGGGAGGGTTATGAACCCATCGGATCACTACATGGGTTTAACTTAAGCCCAGAACATCGTTTCTAATGATGGGGTCAAGGATCCATTGTCTTTTAAAAAAGCAATGGAGAATGTTGACAAGGATGAATGGATTAAAGTCATGAACCAGGAGATAGAGTCTATGTACTTGAATCAAGTCTGGGAGCTTATGGATTAGCCTGATAGGGTAAAACCTATAGGGTGTAAGTGGATCTACAAGTGAAAACGAGTAGTTAGAAAGGTGCAAACCTTTAAGACTAGACTTGTGGCAAAGAGTTATACCCAAGTTGAGGGAGTGGATTATGAGGAAACTTTCTCACTTGTTGTCATGCTCAAGTCTATCAGGATACTCCTATCCATAGCCACATTTTATGATTATGAGATATGGCAAATGGATGTCAAGACTTCCTTTCTTAATGGTAATCTTGAGGAGACCATCTACATGGATCAACCAGAAGGGTTTGTAGTTCTAGATCAAAAGCAAAGAGTTTGCAGGCTTAATAGGTCCATTTATGGGCTGAAACAAGCGTCTAGATCGTGGAACATTAGATTTGATAGTGTGGTCAAATCGTTTGGCTTTGATTAGAACGTCGATGAGCCTTATGTTTACAAGAAGATCATCAACAGCTTAGTAGCTTTCCTGATATTGTATATGGATGATATCCTACTCATTCGAATGATGTAGGGTTTCTGATTGGCATTATGAAATGGCTAGCTGCCCAGTTCTAAATGAAAGATTTGGGTGAGGTGCAGTATGTTCTAGGGATCCGGATCATTCAGGATCGTAAGAACAAAAGGCTAGCCTTGTCTCGGGCATCATACATCGATCACATGTTGATCAGGTACAGGATGTAGGATTCAAATAGGGGTTTGTACCCTTCGGGCATTAAATCTTTAGTCAAAGGATCAATATCCTAAGACACCTCAAGAGGTTGAAGAGATGAGACGAATTCTATATGCTTCAGCTGTTGGAAGCTTAATGTATGCAATGTTATGTACCAAACCCGACATTTGCTATGCAGTAGGGATTGTCAGTCGTTATCAGTCCAATCCAGGATTAGATCACTAGACGGCGGTCAAGACAATCCTTAAGAATCTTTGGAGAACGAGGGACTGCATGCTCGTGTATGGAGATAAGAATCTTATCCTTACACGATACACAGACTCTGACTTTCAGATAGATAGAGATTCTCGTAAATCGACATCGGGTTCAGTGTTCACTCTCAATGGAGAGGTTGTAGTGTGGCGAAGCATCAAACAAGGATGCATCACAGACTCTACTATGGAAGCCAAATACGTAGCCGCTTGTGAAGTAGCTAAGGAGGTTGTTTGGCTAAGGAAATTCCTTACAGATTTGGAAGTTGTTCCAAATATGGATTTACCGATCACTCTTTATTGTGATAACAGCGGAGCTATCGTGAATTTAAAGAAACCCCGGAGTCATCGTAGAGGCAAGCATATCGAACATAAATACCACATGATCAGAGAGATTGTGCATCACAGTGATGTGATAGTCACAAAGATCGCGACGGAGCATACCTTTGTTGGTCCTTTTACAAAGGCCCTAACAGCTAAAATGTTTGAGGGTCATCTGGAGAGTCTAGGCTACGGGACATGCGACATCTTGTCTAGGGCAAGTGGGAGATGATACTAGGTATAGAGTATTCCCTATTTATTGTATATTGTACTTGAATTTATCATGTATTGTACATTAGTCTCCCGAGGCATTAGGAAAAGTTTGAGATCGTTCTGATTGGTGTCCTAATTCTCCCAAAATCTCGTAGTTTGTATACACTTTGTTATGAATAAAATAAGAGTTATTTTATTTGGCATTTACTCATACCCAATAAACAAAGCAACATGATTATTGTATGTAAACTTAAGCATGTATATGAGATGTACAAGTGGATCATGGCTTATGTGATAACCTGAAAAGGTCTGTAGTATAAGGATTAAGGAGGGATACTTGATCCTGGTGACACTACAGATAAACCCGTTTTGTAGAGGTTTACAAGTGTTGTGAACTACTACAGATGGTAGATCCTAACCATTCATGTGGAGACATACGAGCGGAGGTGTCCTATACAAAGATTTTGTATAAGACCGAACCACAAGATGAATAGTCTCTTTATATAACGCCATTGATACTTGAGACTTACATCTCACTTAAACGACAATAGGTGACACGACCTCAATCCTGAATCTTTTGGGAACTCTTGCCTTTGAGGGCGGTCTTTTGATTAGTATGGGTGAGAGTGGCCAGATTGCCAACTTAACATGCCTACCTTTTTAAGGATTTGTCTCATTTGGGAGCTAGAAACTCAGTTACATAAGATGGAATTTGCTCCTTCCCCGAAGCAAGGGTAAGTAAATAGATTGCTCCCTTAAGGGTTGATTCTAGTTCTTGAACATAGTGGCCACGACTTTTCTTTGGAAGAGAGGACTCAGTCATAGTAGTACTATGACTTATGTTCATTAGAAGGATCAGTGGTACTTAAGGAGTTAGATGTAACTACAGGGGCATAATGGTTATTGGCCCAATTGTACTTACGAGCGATCTGTGAAGGGTTAACGGACTGTTTATTGGTTGATATGGACGCCAAATATATCTATAGTAAGAAGAGTGCAGCTATCGGTCTTTAGTGGAGTACCTGGCAGATAACGGATGGTGGATCCCATGACTAAAGAGTTTAGACAGTTATGCATGTACCATTGGATCTTCAAGCTACAAGTTCATAAGGTCCTCTTGGTAGCTCAATGGATTGAAGTTGAAAATCAGCTCTTGGTGTTGATTTGAAATGTTCAAATTGACAAGAGGAAATTCAATTCTATATGATATGATCAGTGTGGGAGGTTGTTGGTGGCTTCATGATAACCGTGAGATAAAAGAAAAAATATTTTCCTAAATTTAGTAGATTTTAAGAGAGTTTCCATTCTTGGAAATCACTCATGAAAAGACTATCAAGTGAATTGGATTCACTAAACGACAGCTGAAGAGAGAGTTTCCATTCTCAGAAAGCACTCACGAAAAGACTATCAAGTGAATTGGATTCACTAAACGATAGTCGAAAAGATACTAAACGATCGTGGAGTGACACTACACTATAGTTCACTCAGTTGGTCGTAGCTATACGATCATGGTGCTTTTGCTATACGATAGCTCACCATATTCTAAACGATTAGGCATTCGTCAATATGATAGACTCTGCCATCTCCTACTTGCTCAATCGTTTACATGATTGTTATTCTTCCGGTCTCTTCCTCTAACCAAGTCCACACAGAACACACACAACTGGATTCTCACATCGAGAACACCAAGGTAGTCATTGTGGTGGTGTCTTACTCAACTCGACGTAGTTTGAGGTTTTTGGAGGCCGTTCCTTGGGTTCGTGATCTTGGAGATCATTGTGTTTGAGTGGGATGTTTATCGTGTTGTGCTGTGGTCGTAGTGATCGAGCATTCATGTGTTGCTATATCAGATACTGAACGAGATTTCGTGATTGATGGAGTTTGAAGATGAGTCTTCAAAGGTACGATGCTTTATCCCTTGTTCTTATTGTAAAGCTGATGGTGGGAAATTAGAAGTCAATTTTACTCGACAGCAAAAATCCCGTGACGCGGTATGCGATGCATGTTCCTAAGATATGCATTGATAGTCATACATCGATGGTCATGCGTTGGACTGATAATGTGTTAATGAATGTATGCGATGACCATGCGTTCTGCCATAAGTTTTCTTGCGCTCATGCCAAGTATAACGCGAACGCAAGTTTCTCAGGTAATCCGAGGTCAAACATAGGGACTTATAGCTATGTGTATGCGGTGATGTGCATGTGGCAGTATAAATAAAAGAATGGAGGGGATGTTGCTAAGTTAATCCAACTCCTACTTCTATCTAACAGACAACACAATGAATATGCATGAAAGGTAGAGATACGACAAACCTTGACATGAAATAAATATGTGGGAAAATAGATAAAATGCAGAGATGATTTCATTGCAACCCTTAAGAGTGACCGCAAGGGCAACCCTAGTCAACGCAAGCCAATGCGATCATGCTACACTCATGCACGGCAAATCATTTTCCAATGGAAATGTGGTGCTCCTAAGTCTAGGACGCATATGTTGAATGTAAATGTGTCCATAAAGCTTATTTCTAAGTCTCTACTCTTTTCCTATGCGATTATGCACAATGCACACAACGGTGCGGTGACCGCACACAATCGTATCCTATCTCTAGGATGCATGCGATGGGTTAATAGCAAATAGTGCTTATTCCTAAGCTCCTATCTCTTATATTATGTATTCTCATTTGACTCTCTCGAGCCTAGATTCTGACCTGACCTTCCCAAGCCTAGATTCTATCCTTAGACTACCCTCCCGAGTATCTCTAATGGACGAATGAAGCATACATAATACAAGACAATCACGTGAACTTGGTTGACGCAAGATTGTTACTATCCCTAGTGAACCATGCATACATTGCTTAGTGTTTCCAACCACTCACGCAACGCACACCTCTCGGTGGGTTGCTACATGCTTCATATCCCTAATCCACATGACTAAGTATGCGATACTCAAGCAATCCCACTAAGTGTTGCATGAAAGTAAAGATGCTAAGCAAAGAAGATGGAGATGGAGTCGAAGGAACAGAGAAATGCATTGAAAAAAAATTGTATTAATTCCTTAATTCCAAAATTTCATACAATACAATATGAGAAAAGAAAGGAAAAGGAAATGACCGGCTTCCAAGCAAAGATTAGCTCCCAGCGGATGTGCGTCAAGACTGCCGATGGTGCCATGGATGGGCAGAGGAGCTGACTCTCTCGAGATCTTGCTCCGGTCGAAGGCTCCGGTCGTCACTCGGAATCGATGAAGGAGGTGAAGAACTCTCAGCCATCTTCTCACCCGTTTGTCTAGATCACAAGGATCCGCCCTAGGTGAACCTCAGGCGAAAACCTTGGATTCAACCTTGGGTGAAAACCCTGGATAACTTGAATTTCTGCTCATCGGCTTCTATTTATAGAGCCTGGGTCGCCGACAGCATTCTGTCTCTTATACACATCTAGATGTGTATAACCTGGATAACTTGAATTTCTGCTCATCGGCTTCTATTTATAGAGCCTGGGTTGCCCAGAGCATTAATTGGACTGCTCTGAGTCTCACGTTCGGTGTGTTAGTCCTTTCTGAACCTCTGCCACCAACAGTGTAGTAGGTGAAATGTCAACATCATCTTTTGGTTTTTCTCGAGGTAGATGTGTTGATGCATTCATTCCACCTACCTTGCGTTGATCCCATTAGAATGCATTTTTGCGTAGTCGCAATCATTCAATGGCCGCATTTGCTTAATACCGCAACTCTACATGATGACCGCAATCGCTTAACGAGTGTAACTCCCATGCGATGGACGCATATGGCTGATTATCGCAACATCCATGCATTGATCGATGCATTTTCCTTTGTGGTGGAGTGCTTCTCCGCATGCGGTCGTCTATGCGGTGGTCCAGTTTTCACGTTTGCATTCATTTCTTGCATTAGCTACAAGAGTAGAGCATTGAACGCATAATAACACAAAATACGGGTTAGCTGAGATTCAACATGCTGATCGATGCAAGCTCATTTTCTCATGAATTCCTATCATGATTGCCACATATTGTACCTAACAACCTTCACAATTCTAAGTAAAAGGCCTAAGATGACATGCATTTCTGCATGTCATCAAAAGCATGCTGTATTTTCGTATTGTGCATGACCAGTATGTTTCCGTTTCTTGTACTGTAATTATATATGTTCAATATAAATGAAATCATTCCGCTGCTCATGGAAATCCTCATGTCTGATTTCCTTCAGTAACAACACTGTGGCACTAGTCCCTAGCATCGCGAAGCCGTCGTAATCTTTAAATAAGAATTGTTGCCATTTTTCTTGAGGATCATGCCATTTTTGTTGGGTTTTTTGTCCTAAAACTTATTGTTTGTAAACAATAAACTCATTATATAAATCGATAAAGATGTTATTGAATATATGAATTGCTTATTTCGTCTTAGACATAAATACAATAAACTAAAAGATCCATGACTATTACATGAGTACATGAACTTTATGTGGAGATATAAGAGTGGATCAGGTTTGAGTAAGTAGTCAAAATGATCTATTGTAGAAAAATAAGGTTGGTTGCCTTATTTTGGTAACACTATCAGATGCGGCCCACTCTGTAGTTGTTACAAGGAGTTGTAAAGTGCTACAAAAAAAGTAATCCTGATTCATTCATGTAGTGACATGAGAAGTGGGGGCGTCTTGTGCTATGAGTTTGTATAAGATCGGACCAAGAAATAAGTTACCCTTACTTTATAACGTTGTTTAATATTTAAGACTGACTATTTCATAGTGATGACCTAGGTAACTTAACCTTAATCTTGAGCTAACTATGAACTTCTATTTATTACGGATTATCCTTAGATTTGCATAGGTGAGGTTTGGCTTAACAACGCCGGTTCAATAAGCCTCCCATTTCAGGGGTAAGACTGAGTAGATAGATTGGGACATAGAGAGCAAAATGGAATTCACTCCTACCCACTTTTAGAGATAGTAGAGAGGTTGTTCCCTTAAGTGCTGACTTCGGGTCTTGAATAAGAGGCCCCACCCTCTCACTGGCCTGAGAGAGACTCGATTTGATGATCAGATCACAAACCAATTGTTCATTAGAGAATCAGTGGAACTTAAGAAAAAAGAGGTAATCTCGGGGGTAAAACGGTCTGTTGACCCAGCCGTTATTACAAACAACTTATGAAGGGTTAACTTACTAATTATGGTTATATCGAGTGGACACAATATATCTACAGTGACGGGAGTGCAACTAGTGCGCTTAGTGGAGTGACCTGGTTGTTAACGAATGGGGGTTAGTTCGATGTAAACAGTTCAGCCAATTTAATCTCAGATGTTGGAAGCCAATGATCTATAAGGTCCATTAGGTCCCCATACTAGCTCACACGCTTAGATTAGCCTTAGATAGCGTGATAAGTTGATTTGAAACGTTCAATTCGTATTAAAAGGAAATTAATAATTATATGTGATATAAGTTACACTTGTTAGATTTTATAGTAATTAAAAGTCATATATGGAGAATTGATTAATATAATAAATATGATATAAATATTAATTTTAAAGTTAATTAGAGAATTCATTGTATTGGTATTGGTGAAAATGATTTTAATATTTGATATTAAATTATAGAATAATTAAAAATTGTTTTAAAGTTAACTATATAATTATTATTTGATTAGAAAAATTTGATTAACTGAATTAATTTTTTATAATTAATAAAATTTAAATATTATTTAAATAATTAAAATTGAAAAAAAATTATTTTGAAAATCAATTTTCAAAATCAAAAGGAAAACTGAAAATTGAGAAAAAAATCCCAATGTGGTATTTTCCCACTTTCAAACAAGAAGGTTAATCACCTTCTTGCATATAATTCCACCACAAAATTCAAGAAGTAGCTGGAATCACTTCAAGTGATCAGTTTGCATAAGAGTTCTATAATAAAACCACTCTTGATTGAGTGGAAAAGGACATGCAATTGCTAAATTGCTAAGTTTTTGAAGGTTGAAGAAGTTGTTCTTCAACAAGCTAAAAAACCAGAAAACCTCTCCTCCAATTTTCCTAAGTTCAAGCTTGTTTTGTGTTCCACGACTCAATCTAAGGCTCCTAGAGAATAGTAGGGAAGCTCTGGTGGTGGTCTACGACTTTAATTGGAGAAGATTACAGTTGTATTTCGTTGAAGAAGAGGATCTTCAAAGGTATGTAATGAAACCCTCTTGATACCACATGCACATGGTTAATTTGATGTCAAAATTGAGGGATTAGAATGCTTAATGATCCTGTTTTCTTTCATTGCATGTAAACTAACAATTGGTATTAGAGACTCATTTAAGCATTTAGTTCGAGTTAATTTTGGCTTGGTGGGTGTTTTTCATAAGTTGTATGAAAATGGTGAACTGATATGATTTTTCTGAGTTTTAGCATTGAGATCTCTTCAATTATGTAATAATTCTGTTAATTGGCTCTTGATTGATGGGCCTTAATGTGTGATTAAGTGTTTATATTTCAATTGGAGCCATTTGAGTTGAAATTAGGTTGTCATTAAAGAAAGAAGTAAAGAAGGTGGAGTAGCAGAAACTGGTTTTTCAGCCGCTGCACTTTTCTTCATACTCGATGCACGATGGCATACTTGATGCTCGATGGCATACTTGATACTCGATGGCATACTCGATGCTCGATGGCATACTTGATGCTCGTACTCGATTGTTTATTCGATTACTCGATTACTCGATGCTCGATGGTACTCAATTTTATTTTTGCTTGGTTCAGCCCATTTTTTAGCATTTGAGGTCCGATTCGAGAGAATCGGGTTTGGTTCAAGGCAGTTCAAGCGGTCGAGAAGTGTTTTGGAACCAGTTTTGGTTATTATTTTAATAATTAGACCTTTGCTTGTTTGAGCATGCCAAAACTAAACCATATCAATTTGTGTTTAATTATTTATGCATGTGACATATGTTATAATTAAACAAATCTTGTATGTGCATATAGTATACCATGTAGATTTAAAATCCCACCATAGGAAGCATGCTACATGTATTGAAAGTATGTTATAAGGTGTATAATATATAGTATGCATGTGTAGGGTTTTAGATGTTTTAATATAATTGTTATATTAAATCATGAGATATTTGATGTATGTTATAGATGTATACCATGTCTAAAGTTTTATAAGTTGTTATAAAATTGGATTAGACATTAAAATCCATAACAAAGATAAATTGCAAGCTCACGTAGGCTAACTACTTGTTTTAATAGTTAAATAGGTCGTTATCTGATAAAACTTTGGTTACAAATTCAACCGATATATAATCCTGTCTAACCCTAGGGGTATTTAAGTTGATGGTCTACGAGACACCTCCTACCTTGGGATTATGATCAAAGAAATGTGTGTTATTAACCAGTTTTATGAGTAATACATGAGCGGTGTGAGGTTTTAAAATTTGTTTATCACCTAGACATCGTAGGTTAAATCCAAATATAAATATTATACTTGGATAAACACTTAGACTTCCATTGTTTAATTAGCCAGAACATTCCTAAGTAAAGATATACCCAAACAAATGTTAGAACACTCCAGTGGGAGTTTAATAGCATATATGATATGTTATTAAAACACTTCAATGGGAATTTAATAATGTATATGATATGTTATTAGAATTCTTCAGTGAGAGATTAATAACATATACAATATATTGTTTTTAGCTCTTGCATTCCTAAAAGTTCACAATCAAGATTCATGTTTCGCTTCATGTCACCATGGGAGTGACCTCCATTTGAAAAGTGTTTACATAAATCGAGATTATGGTGAATAGGGGAAGTTTTTCACAGTAAAATCAAAAGTGATGTTTTGATTTTAATTCTCACGTCCTAAGAGGTTCACACCGCAAGATTCATGCGACACTTCGTGTCACCTTGGGAGTGACCTCCATTCGGAAAAATGTTTGCATGAGTCAATATCAAAGTGAATGAGGGGAAGTTGTTTAATGTAAAATCAAATATACGATATATTAATTTTAACTCTCACATCCTTAGAAAGTTCACACCGTGAGATTCATACGACGCTTCGTGTCACCCTGAAAGTGATCTCCATTCGGAAAATGTTTGTATGAGTCAAGATCAAGGTGAATGGGGGAAGTAGTTTATAGTAAGTAGGTGAAGGATATGTGTCAACACATCTTGCGGTCTCTTCCATTTTTTTGGAGCGTGAGATTCCTATGTTGCATCTGTTGGTTAGCTTTAAGTAGCCCTTGCTAGTCATTTAATGACGGTTATCCCCTTGGAGGGTTGTAACATAGGATTCAGAACAACTCATACTCTACAAATGGATAAGATTTCTTAGGTCCATTCTTAACCTTGACACTCCAATTCAATAGCATCATTGGGGCCGAACTTTGAAGTGTGAAAATGGAGGGTTACACTTACAGAATTGCAAGGTTCTAGTATGTCCTTGACCGAAAACCGTAGCTAAATGACTATCAGAATATGAGTTATTCTGAAGATAGTATTTAGTCAAGAATTTTTTGCTTTAATGAAGGAGTAGTGGACTGCCCCTCGGTAGCACTTATTCTGACTCACTATAGTATCGTTGCAAAAATAATGAAATTTGGGTACATTATTACTTTTCTAAAAACAAGATTGGGTTTAAAAGCAATTCACTAATAAATAAATTGTTTACTTTGCAGAATGACTAGTTCATTGATATAACTGTTGGCTTCGGATAATTTAACTGAGGACAATTATGCTACATGGAAATCAAATTTGAACACAATGCAAGTGATAGACGATTTAAGGTTCATTTTGATAGAGGAATGTCCTCCCATCCCAAGCTCAAATGCAAACCAAACTATTTAGAATGCATACGACAAATGGACGAAGGCGAATGAGAAAGCCTATGTCTACATTCATGCCAGCATATCTAATGTCTTGGCTAAGAAACACGAAAGCATGTATATTGCTGAAGAGATTATGGAATCTCTACGTGGGATGTTTGGACAACTGTCCTTCTCCCTGAGGCATGATGCTATCAATATGTTTACAATTGACGAATAAAAGAAGGGGCCTCTATTAAAGAACATGTCCTGGACATGATGGTCCATATCAATGTTGCAGAGGTAAACGAAGTTGTCGTAGAGGAGAGAAACCAAGTCGGTTTTATTCTAGAGTCTCTTCCGAAGAGCTTCTTGCAATTTTGCACCAACACGTTGATGAACAAGATAGAATACAACCTGACTACACTTCTCAATGAACTATAGGCTTTTCAGTACATTTTTAGAACAAAAGGACAAGAAGCAGAGGTAAATGTTGTCACTGCTAAGAAAAGAGGATCGTGCTCTAAAAAGCTCGATGTTGCTTCTTCTTCCAAGAATAAGAGTATTTCCTTGAAGAAAAACAAGGGGAAAGGGAGAAAGAAAACTTCTACTGATCGCAAAGGCACGACCAAAGCTGCAGATAAAGGAAAATGTTTCTACTATAACGAGGACGAGCACTGGAAGAGAAACTGCCCACAATACCTTGCAAAGAAAAAAGAGGAGAAAGAAAAACAAGGAAACTAGTTCCTAAAGGATTGTTTGCAATGAGAAAATGCTCCAGGTTGTGAACATTGGGGTCTCAGAAAGACCAGCGGGAGATTTTGGAGTTTCTGACAAAAGATGAATCAGGTTACTTTAATTAATGTAATTAAAGTTGTTTTTATCTTTTGTAAAGGACATGCTATAAGTAATCTTTTGTTATAAATGAAATGTTCATTAGCAAAATTTACATTTTATATTTATTCTACTATAAAGCAAGTTCTGTTAAAAACAATCAAAGTTCAAGGCCATTTCAAATATTTAGATATTTTACGACTGAAAAACAATAAGGCAAATGGTTATGTTTACCTAACTAATAAGTTTAGAAAGGTTCAAGGTGTATAAAACTTGTTAGGTAAAGAATACTGAGAGTCTAAGATTTCTAGGGCTATTTTGATAGAACATGAAATCAAGTTGAAACTCACTATACCTAGTTGTCTTAATTGTTTTGAACAACATTCCAATTTTAAGGTGCTTCTGAAATTCAATATGAGATATGGAGAACTCATAAAAGCTGTTTATGACATGTAAATGATGTTTACATAGTTCAAAAATTTGGAATAGATCGACATGTGTTAGTGTCAAACCCTTAAGTATTGGAATATCGTTTAGATGGCATGCCAATTTGTAAGCAACTCAGAAGTGGTATATTTTTCAAGTAAGAAAAAATCAACTATTTGTGTTGACAAATGCTAAATTTTTCTAGAAAAGTATACGAGATCACCATATATTATTTAGTTTCTATAAAAAGCAAAGTGTATATCAATAAGAGTTATTCATTAAAGCAGACACTATAACAAAATTTGTTTGGATAGGTTAGATGCATCTCACTCAAAGACTTGAAGCTACCTCGATGTAGTGGGAGAAATGTATGACAGCCTAGCCATTATTTGGGTTTAGTGGAAACTTAAGTCATCAAGTCTTGGTGACAGTATCGAGAAACAAGAAGTGGTGGAAATAAGATGCATTCTCGATATGGTTTTGAATCGAAGTCCATTGTATACTGATATGGTAGCAATCCTTTCGACTAAAGTGTTTTAGGATCACCTAGTGAGACTAGAACTATGGGTTGTATAACCCAAGGCAAGTGGAAGAAAAACCCATGGATATGTGATACCTAAGGATGGATATGTACCTAAAGGAAAACCATGAGTATGTGATGCCCTAGTTTATTGTATTTCTCTGTGCAACTCAAAAACGAAATGTATTCATATGTATGTTACCATGGAGTTTCAGTCCAAGTGGGAGTTTGTTGGGTTATATGTCCTAAAACTCATGGTTTATAAACAATAAACTCATTTTGTAAATCGATAAAGTTGTTATTGAATATATGAATTGCTTATTACGTTTTAGAAATAAATTCAATAAACTAAAAGATCAATGACTATTACATGAGTGCTTGAACTTTATATCGAGACATGAGAGTGGATCAGGTTCGAGTAAATAGTCAAAATAATCTATAGTATACGAATAAGGTTGGGTGCCTTATTCTAGTAACACTATCCGATGCGGCCCACTCTGTAGTTATTACAAGGAGTTGTAAAGTACTACAAAGGAAGTGATCCTCATTCATTCATATGGTGACATGAGAATTGAGGGCGTCCTGTGCAATGAGTTTACATAAGATCGGACCAAAAAATAAGTCACTCTTACTTTATAACGTTGTTTACTATTTAAGACTGACTATTTTATAGCGACGACCTAGGTAACTTAACCTCAATTCTGAGCTAACTATGAACTCCTGTCTATTCGAGATTATCCTTAGATTTGCATAGGTGAGGATTCGCTCAATAGTGCCGACTCAATAAGTCTCTCATTTCAAAGATAAGACCAGGTAGATAGATGGGGACATAGGGTACAAAACGGTAGTTCACTCCTACCCGCTTTTAGGGATAGTAGAGAGGTTGTTCCCTTAAGTGGCTGACTCCGGGTCTTGAACAAGGGGTCCTACCCTCTCATTGGCTGATAGGAGACTAACAGGATTTTGATGATGATACAAATCAATTGTTCATTTAGAGGATTAGTGGGATTAAGGACAAAAGGTAACTCTTTGGGGGTAAAGAAGCCTTTTGACGCAAAGCCGTTATTAACAAACAATGCTTTGAATGGTTAACTTACTAATTCATAAGTTTAATATTGAAGTGGACACAATATATCTATATGAGGGGAATGCAACCTACTAGGCTTTAATAGAGTGACCCAGTAGTTTAACTAATGAGGG
>NC_052352.1:52525966-52572629 GCF_009727055.1 Benincasa hispida | reverse complement strand
TTGATATTAAATTAATAGAATTAATTAAATTATTTAATTAGTTATTAACTATTAATTTTATTAGAAAAATTGATTGTTGAATTAATTTTTGTAAAATTAATAAAATTTTAATTTTAATTAAAGAATTAAAATTGAACAAAGTTTTGATTTTGAAAATCAATTTCCAAAATCAAAACGGAAATTGAAAATTGAGAAAATTCCCAATGTGGGATTTTCTCACTCTCAAACAAGAAGGTCAGTCACCTTCTTACTAATAATTCCACCACAAAATTCAAGAAGTAGCTAGAATCACTTCAAGTGATCAATTTGCATGAGAGTCATGTAATAAAACTACTCTTGATTAAATGGAAAAGGACATGCTATTGCTGAATTGCTAAGTTTTTTAAAGTTGAAGAAGTTGTTCTTCAATAAGCTGAAAACCAGAAAATCTCTCCTCCAATTACCCAAAATTCAAGCTTGTTTTGAGTCCCAAACCTCAATCTAAGGCTCGTAGAGAATAGTAGGGATGCTCTAGTGGTGGTCCACGACTTCAATTGGAGAAGATTGCAGTTGTATTTTGTTGAAGAAGAGGATCTTCAAAGGTATGTAATGAAACCCTCTTGATACCTCATGAATATGCTTAATTTGATGTAAAATTGAGGAATTAGAATGCTCAATGATCCTGTTTTCTTTTGCTGCATGTTTTTGTAAACTAATAGTTTTTTCCATTTCCAGACCCGTTTTCTTCTCCTTTCCACTGTGAACACTTGTATTTACACTCTTGGTCTTCTTGAGGCTTATTTTCTTTTGTATTTGAAGATGATTAGAGGTTAAATATAACATTTCTAGCTTCTTTTTTTTTTTTTTTTTTTATAGTTTTCTCATTTTTAGGTTATTGATGAGTCTTGTTCTTCAATGTATATTGTTGAAACCTCTTTTTAAGGATTTTTACTCTTAATTGTCTATTATGAATTGCATTTTTATGAATTTATTACTTGTTTTTGCGATTCGACACTTAGGTTTAACCTTGATTAACACAATGAACCATTAGAAAGCAAAAAAAAATTAGAATAACTTGCTTGTGTGAAGTCGACCACTCTAGTTTAATCAATCTTGATGAAAAATCATATTGAACGAGTTAATTAGACAATAGAAATTAGTTTATTCATCCTCGTAAATTCCTTAAAGCTTAATAGGATTGCTTGATGTGTTTAGAGTGGACTCATCTTCTCATATTGGGTATTTTTATACTTAGTGTTGGGGATGTCCTAAAACTCGCAGTTTGTATTAAATGAAACATATTCTATTTTTCAATAAAAGTTTTATTGAAACTACACTCTGTTATAAAATCCAATAAACGAAACCATGGCTATAGTATGTATGAATACTTTAACTTTATGTAGAGAAATAAAAGAGTATCAAGTTATAGTATATAGCCTAAAAGGACTATAAGTATATGGATGAGATTGGATACCTCAACCTGGAGACACTATAGATGCGACCCACTTTGTATATTGATACAAAGGATGTGATACCTCGTTCATGTGCAGACATGTGAGTGGGGGCATCCTATGTAAAAGACATTTGCATAAGACTGGACCACGAAATAGTCACTTTTCTTTATAACAACCATTTATTGTTAAAACTAACTATTTCAATTCCATGACCTAGGGTAACTCAATCTTAATCCTGAGCTAACTATGAACTTCTGTTTATTTGGGATTTTCCTTTAATCTGCATAGGTGAGAGTAGTTCAACAACACTGCTCAATAAGCCTCCCATTTAGGGGATAAAATTAGATAGATAGCTGAGGACATCCTACAAGATGGAATTCACTCCTACCTAATTTAGGATTAGCAGATAAGTTGTTCTCTTATGTACTGATTTCTTGTCTTGAACAAAGGGTCCCCACCCTCTTATGATGGAGAGGGACTTGATTTATTAGTTGGACTATAAAATAATTGTTCAATAGAGAATCAGTGGAGACTTAAGAAGTAAGATGTATTTACAGGGGTAAAACAATATTTTTGACCTAGTTGTAAATACGAATGACCCGTGAAGGATCGACTTACTTATCATGGTTAAATCAAGTGGACAGAAATATATCTACAGTGAAGAAAGTGCAACTATCGAGCTATAGTGGTATGTCTCGGTAGTTAACGAACATCGATTAATTTAGATTAAAGAGTTTAACCGATTAATCTCAAATCGTTGGAGCTTATGATCTGTAGGTTCGTAAGTTCCCCCTACTAGATCGTAAAAAATTTGTTTTAACGTAAACACGATACTAGTAGTTGATGACGTGAGATTCATAATAACGGAGGAATGTCCTCTTCTTCTCAATCCTAATGCAACCTAAAATGTTTGGGATGCCTATGATAGATGGATCAGGGCTAATGAAAAGGCCAGGGCCTATATTTTAACAAACATATCTGATGTGCTTACTAAAGAGCATGAAACCATGGTCACTGTTGAGAGATCTTGGAGTCGTTACAAGGGATGTTTGGACAGTCGTCGTCATCGACACGACATGATGCTATAAAATACGTTTACAATTCACATATGAAGGAGGGGAACTCTATTAGAGAACATGTCCTGGACATGATTGTCAACTTGAACATAATGGAAACAAACGATGCTTTCATAGACGAGAGGAGTCAAGTTATTTTAATAATGGAATCTCTTCCGAAGAGTTTTCTAACCTTTATTACAAACATCGTAGTGAATAAGATTGATTGCAACTTGACAACCATCCTGAATGAACTCCAGACTTATCAATTCTTAATGAAAAATAAAGAAGGGGAAGCAAATGTTGTTTCCTAAAGAAAATTTCAGAAAGGTTCATCATCTAGTTCAAAACCTTCTAAAAAGAAGTCTGGATCTTCAAAAGATAATAGTATCCAGATAAAGAAAAAGGAAAAAGGGAAGAAATAGACTCCTACTACTAAGAGAAAGACAAAAGTTACAAAAAGAGAATGTTTCCATTGAAATGTCAATGGGCATTAGAAACACAATTTCCCTAATTATCTTGAAGAGAAGAAAGTTGAGAATGCAAATCAAGGTAAATTCAATTTACTTGTAATAGAAACATGTTTAGTGGAAAGTTCTCACTTAACCTAGATACTAGATTCAGGCGCCGCTAATCATAATTGCACTTTCATTCAGGAAACTAGTTCCTGGAAGCAGTTATCAGAAAACGAAATCATGTTCAAGGTGGGAATAGGTGAAGTCATTTCAGGAGAAGTAGTTGGAGACATCAAGTTATGTTTTTGAGATTCTTACATTTTACTAGAAAATGTATTTTTTGTACCTTAAATGAAAAGAAACTTAATCTCTATATCTTGTTTACTAAAACATATGGATAAAGTCACTTTTGATGTAAATGAAGTGTTCATTAGTTCAAAAGGTGTTCAAATGTGTACAACTAAACTTGAAAATAACTTGTATGTGTTAAAACCATCAAAGGAAAAAGCTATTTTAAATATAAAGATGTTTAACACAACAGAAACTCAAAATAAGAAAAGAAAGATTTCTCCTAAGGCCTATCTTTGGCACTTAGGACTAGGTCACATAAATCTCAATAGGATTGAGAGATTGGTAAAGAATGATCATCTAAATTAGTTAGAAGATAGATCTTTACCTCTATGCGAATCATGTCTTAAGGGAAAAATGGCTAAAAAATATTTTTTCAGGAAATGGTCTTAGAGGTAAAGAACCTTTAGAACTTATACATTCAGATCTTTATGGTCCGATGAATTTTAAAGCTCGGGGAGGATCTAAATATCATGTCGGTTTTATTGATGATTATTCCATATATGACTATGTTTACCTAATGCATCATAAGTTTGAGACTGTTGAAAAGTTCAAAGAGTATAAGACTGAGGATGAGAACCTATTAGGTAAAAGAATTAAAACACTTTGATCAGATCAGGGTGTGAGTATATGAATTTATAATTCTAGAACTATTTAATAGAACATGGAATTCAATCCTAACTTACCACACTTGGTACACTACAATAGAATGGTGTAGCAGAAAGGAGAAATTGAACCTTATTAGACATGGTTCGTTCAATGTTAAGTTATGCCCAGTTACCTTTGTCCTTTTGAATGTATGCAATTGAAAGAAATCTAAGATGGGGATCGCCATGAGCAGCAGAAGGGATCATTCTAAATTTTATTCAAATGAACATAAACAATTACAGTCTTAAACGGAAACTAACAGTTTATGCATCAATAGAAATTACAGCATACCTTTGAAGAACCATTCTTCAAGAATCCCTTGATCAGTCCAAAGCGTCCAACAATGCACTCGAACGCAACGACTGGTATAATAAACGAACACGAACACAACAATTTTTCGGTTGCTCCTCGAACCTAATCGAGACCAACTCGATTCACAAACAGAGTATAACACCACCACAAGTGTTACCTTGATATTCTCGGTGTGAGAATCCAGAAGTTGTGGGCTCTGCATGATTTTGGCTTGAGAAAAGAGGAGGTAGTGATCGAGTAGACGATCGAGTAAGTGGGAGATATGAAGTTGTCTATCGCATAGACAATGTACTCGATCGTTTAAAAAAACACAAGCCTATTGCATAGACTTTGCTACTTGATCGTGTAGCAACGATCATCTGAGTAACTATCGTATAGTCAACTCTAAGCAATTGCTTAGTAGATCATGTAGTCTCTCAATGGCTATCGCTTAGTAAAACAATTTTTCTTGACAACCCTTTTTCCATGAGTCCTTTCTGAATGAAGCAACTACTGAATTTGGGAAAACAAATTTTCTTTCATCTCATGGTTAACATAAAACTTCAAATAACCTCCCATTCAATCGGTTATTAAGAGAAAAAGATTAATTATCATATAATTAATCTTATTATAAATAAATATTATAACCAACTTATCATATTATATTTATAACCTATAGTTTTAATATTTCATCTCATGAAACATATAAACCATAGTTCTTTTTCTATTTTATGGTACTTAATATAAACCATATTAATATTAAATACTCCAATAATGTATCTCATACATCACACCATATCACATATAATTGAATTTCCTTTTTTTAATTTGAACACTTCAAACTAGCCCAAAATCTTATTCTCAACTTGAACCCATTGAGCTACCAAAGGGACCTTATGAACCTGTAGCTTGGAGCTCTAACGGTACGTGAATAACTGACTAAACTCTTTAGTCATGAGATCCACCATCCATTAATTGCCGGGCACTCCACTAAAGACCGACACTCTTTGCACTACAGATATGTTTTTGTGTCCATATAACCAATCAACAGTGTGATAACCCTTCACAAATCGCTCGTAAGTACAGTTAAACCAATTTACCGTTTTGCCTCTATAGTTACATCTAACTCCTCAAGTATCATTGATTTCTCTAATGAACAATAAGTCATAGTCCTACTATGACTGAGTCCTCTCATTCGAAGAGAAGGTGTGGCCACTATGTTCAAGACCTGGAATTAGCCTTTAAGGGAGCAATTTATCTCCTTACCCCTGCTTCCGGGAAAGAGTGAATTTCGTCTTGTGTAATTGAGTTCGTAGCTCCTCAATCAGACAAATCCCAAAAAATGTAGGCTTGTTGAGTTGGCAATCTTGCCACTCTCACCCATACTAATCAAAGATCGCCCTCATAGATAGGAGTTCTGAAAACATTTAGGGTTAAGGTCATGTCACCTATGGTCATTTTAGTGAAATGTAAGTCTCATCTATCAATGGCGTTATATAAATAGACTAATCATCTCGTGGTCCGATCTTATAAAAACTCTTTGTATAGGACACCCCCACTCGTATGTCTCTACATGAATAGTCAGGATCAGACCATCTATAGAACTTTACAACACTTGTAAATATCTAAAAAGAAACTCGTATCCATAGTGTCACAAGGATAATGTACAGACCATTTAGGTTATTACTTAAGGCATGATCCACTTGTATGTCTCACATACATGCTGAAGGTTACATACAATAACCACAGATCTTAGTTTATTGGATATGAGTAAATGCAAATCAAATAACGTTTATTTAATTCATAACAATGTGTACAAACTGTTTACAAACTACGAGACTATGGGAGAATTAGGATATGATTCCCAACAATGCAATACAAGCTGCTGTACATATATTAAATATGGTTCCCTCAACCAGTGTTTTAAAAACACTACATGAGTTATGGAGAGGACGTAAAGGTAGTTTACATCACTTTAGAATTTAGGGATGCCCGACATGCGTGTTGGTGCAAGATCCTAAGAAATTGGAAGGACATTAAAAAATACCTATTTGTGGGATACCCTAAAAAAACTATAGGTGGTCTATTTTATGATCCTCAAGAAGATGAATTATTTGTATCGACAAATACATTCTTAGAGGAAGATGACATACGAAATCATCAACCTCGCAGTAAACTAGTATTAGATGAGATGTCCAAAGAACCTACAGATAAATCAACAAAATTTGTTGATCAAGTTGGTCCTTCAACAAAAGTTGTTGATCCATCACACACTTCTCATGGGTTAAGAATGCCTCGACGCAGTGGGAGGGTTGTTCAAAAGCCTGACCCCTATATGGGTTTAACAGAAACTCAGGTCATCATACCTGATGATGGCTTAGAGGGTCCATTAACCTTTAAACAGGAAATGGAAGATATAGATAGAGATCAATGCATAAAAGCGATGGACCTAGTAATGGAGTCAATGTAGTTCACTTCTATCTGGGAACTCATAGAACAATCAGATGGGGTAAAACCTATTAGTTGCAAGTGGATCTACAAGAGAAACTGAGAACAAACTGGTAAGGTGCAAACCTAACCATCATCATACCTAATAATGGCTTAGAGGGTCCATTAACCTTTAAACAGGAAATGGAAGATGTAGATATAGATCAATGCATAAAATCGATGGACCTAGAAATGGAGTCGATGTAGTTCATTTCTGTCTGGGAACTCATAGAACAATCAGATGGGGTAAAACCTACTAGTTGCAAGTGGATCTACAAGAGAAATTGAGAACAAACTGGTAAGGTGCAAACCTAAAAAGCCATACTCGTGGCAAAAGGTTTTAACCAAAGAAAGGGGGTAGACTATGACGAAACATTCTCTCATGTTGTCATGATTAAATCTATTAGAACATTTTTATCCATTGTTGCTTTCTATGATTATGAAATATGGAAAATGCATGTCAAGACAGCCTTTTTGAATCGTCATCTGGACGAATGTATTTATATGTCTTAAGCATAAGGGTTTATTGAACGGGTCAGGAGGAAAAGACATGCAAGCTTAATTGATCCACTTATGGATTAAAACAAGCATCTCAATCTTGGAATATTTATGCCTTGAAACAGAATGTTGATGAACATTGTGTTTACAAGAAAAATATTCTTGAAATACAAATTGTTTGGAACCACAAGCATAGAACGCTAGTACTATCTCAAGCATCTTATATTGATAAAATCTTGTCAATAAATAATATGTGAAATTCCAAAAAAGGTATGTTACCTTTTAGACAGGAAATTCATTTGTCTAACGAACAGTGTCCTAAGATTTTTTTATGAAAAGATTTTTTTATGCATCAGCAAACAGGAGCTTGAAGTATGCTATGTTATGTACATGTCCCGGCATATGCTTTGCAGTTGGAATCGTCAGCAGGTTTCATTCCAACCCTGGTTATAGCCATTGAACTATTGTTAAGAACATCCTCAAGTATCTTCGAAAAACGATAGACTATATATGCGTGTATGGTCCAAAGGATTTGATCCTCACAGGATACATTGATTCTGATTTTCAGATTAGTGTAGATTCTAGGAGATCTACTTCAAGATTAGTATTCACTCTAAACAGAGCTATAGTGTGGAGAAGCATCAAACATAGTTGAATTGTTGATTCCACGATTGAAGCTGAATATGTAGCTACATGTGAAGTAGCTAGAGAAGCAGTATGGCTCACAAAATTCCTGACATATTTGGAAGTGGTTCAAATATGCATCTGTCGATCACCCTGTATTGTGATAATAGTGAAGTAGTTGTCAATTCAAAGGAACCTATGAGGCATAAATGTAGAAAACACATCTATTGAAAATACCATCTCATTAGAGAGATCGTACACAAAGAAGACATGATAGTCATGCAAATAGCCTCTGAGGATAATCTTGCTAATCCATTTACGAAGGCCCTTCTGACTAATGTGTTCGATGATCACCTGGTAGGACTTGGATTACGAGCTTCATAAATGTAGGGCAAGCGAGAGAATGTCAAAGGTATATAGATGCCTACTTTATTGTATTTTTCTCTCTGTTTCTTAACATTTTATATTTGTATATATTTATAACCCACTAGAGTTTTAGTCGAATTGGGAGATTGTTAGGAATGTCCTAAAATCGTAGTTCATATTTTGTGAAACGTATTCTATTTTTTAATAAAAGTTTTATTAAAACTGCACTCTATTATAAAATAAAATAAATGAACACATGTCTATAGTATGAATATTTGACTTTATGTAAAGACAGAAAAAGGATCAAGTTATAGTATATAGCCTAAAAGGTTTGTAAGTATATTGATGCAATTGGGTACCTCATCTTGGGGACACTATGGATGTGGCCCACTTTGTGTATTGATACAAAAGATGTGATCCCAAAATCGTTCATGTAGAGACATACAGGCATCCTATACAAAAAGACATTTGCATAAGACCAGACCACAAAATAGTCACTTTTCTTTATAACGACCTTTTATTGCTAGATTATTTCAATTCGATGATCTATGGTAACTCGATCTTAATCTTGAGCTAACTATGAACTTCTTTTTATTCGGGATTATCCTTTGATCTGCATAAGTGAGAGTAGTTCAACAACACTGCTCAATAAGCCTCCCATTTTGGGGATAAAATTGGATAGATAGCTGGGGACATAGTTCTACAAGATGGAATTATCTCCTACCTAATTTAGGATTAGCAGGTAGGTTGTTCTCTTAACGACTGATTTCTAGTCTTGAACAAAGGGGCCCCGCCCTCTTATGATGGAGAGGGACATGGTTTATTAGTTGGAATATAAATTAATTATTCAATAGAGGATCAGTGCAGACATAAGAAGTAAGATGTATTTACAGGGGTAACACGGTATTTTTGACCTACTTATAAACATGAATGACCTGTGAAGGATCGACTTACTTATCATGGTTAAATCAAATGGATAGAAATATATCTACAGTGAGGAGAGTACAACTATCGAGCTATAGTGGTATGTCTTGGTAGTTAATGAGTATTGATTAATTATGGATTAAAAAGTTTAACCAATTAATCTCAAATCGTTGAAGTTTATGATCTATAGGTCCATAAGGTCCCTTTATTAGCCCGTAAAAGCTTAAACCTTGGATTAAAATATTGAGTGAATTTGAAATGTTCAAATTCAAGTTTTTAGTGTTTGCATTTGAAATGTTCAAATTCATTTTTAGGGGTTTGATAATTATATTCGATATAATTAATATTTAAATTTTTTGAAATTAAACATATATGGAGTTAAATATATTTAAATAATGATTTAAATATTGATTACATTAATAGGATTTATGTTTACATTAGGTATTTTATTATTTACTAGTTGACATTAAAATATTATTATTTAATTAATTAAATTTAGTCTAATTTATTAATTAAATTAACTTCATTTTTAAAAATAAGAAATTAAATTTTAGAAATTGAACGTAAATTAGATTTAATTTAATTTTAAATTAAATTTTATTTTGAAATGAAAAAATGAAAATAGAAAAATGGTTTTAAATTGTCAAAGTGGATTTATCTCAAAAATTAGATTTTGAGTGGATTAATCCACAAATTAACACTAGCCCACATGGATAGTACTAATTGGAGTGTCAATTAGTTGATCCTTGTATTGCTTGCATGATTAATCTGAATAAATATTTGAACTATTAGATTTTGGATGCATGCAATTTGAATTTTTTAGAAAGAAAGTGATGTGAAAAAGTTTCTCACAAACCATCTCCAATCCACTCCCAATTCCTTTTCAATTCAGAGTTCCACCACTCATTCCAAAGCTAAGAATAGTAGAGAAGATACTCTTGGTGGTCTTCTGAAAAGTTGAAGGTCAATTTCATGGATATAGCAAGGACCAAATGGAAAGTTACAAACGTAATCAAGNGCTTATCACACAAATTAAGTGTATTTAGAGTGCTTAATTATTCTATTAGCTTCCATTTTATGCATGTTTACTCTATCAATTAGGACGGTTGATTAGGATTTTAATCAACTAGGCTAGGCTTAAACAAGTTGTTTGATGTAAATTTTTGTTGTCCAATATGACAAGATCTTCACGTTAACAATCACAAAACACTCAGATATAATGGTCGATAACAACTCAAGAGTCAGGAGAGATAGAATGTTGATGCTTGAAAATCCTTCTTTCGTTTACCGAAAGGTAGCACGATCATATAGACGATGCTCCTAGAACTAAACGATAGCTCGATTAAGTAAATGATTAGATGAAGCATTAGACGATCGTGTAGACAACAGTTAACTGAAGCTAGACGATCGTGTAGACGACAACTGATGAAGGTGAGACTAGCTGCTGGAAAAAAGGTTTCCTACATAAAGCTTGTTCATTGTCTAAAAACCCATTTTTCCCTTCACAAGTTCACTCCAATTTGAATTCCACCTCTCAAATTCAAGGTTGAGAATGGTAGAGAAGATTTATTGGTGGTTCACTATTGAATTGGAGCTGGAATCATGTGAACAGCAGCTTGGAATTGGGAGAATTCATCAAAGGTATGTAGTTTAGAAACCCTCTACTGATGTTTCTGTTTAAACATGTTTTTAGAACTCAAACTAAATGTAATTAGAGTGATTATTGATTCTGTTTGCTTCCATTGCATATTATCTTATCCTAACAATTGGTATCAGAGCGTGATTTAAGCACTCAATCAGCGTTAATTTGAGTTTTGGTGGGTGTTTTTCATAAGTTGTATGAAAATGATGAATTGATATGGTTTTCTAAGTTTTGGCATTGTTCTCTCTTCAATTATGTTGTAATTCTTATAATTGGCTCTTGTTTGATGGGCATTAATGTGTGTTTAAGTGTCTATAATTTGATTAGAGTCATTAGGGTTGCAATTAGGATGTAATGGAAGAATGAAGTGAAGAACATCGAGTAGCAAGAATTGGATTTTGCAAACATTGCTATATTCTCAATGCTCGATGGCTTACTCGATGGCTTACTCGATGATATTTCATGAAATAACTCAATGCACTATGCCATACTCAATGGCACTGGATGCTCATACTCGATGGTATTTTATGAAATACTCGATGCACAATGCCATACGTGATGGTACTCGATGCAACTCGATGGTATTTTGTGAAATACTTGATGCATGATACCATACTCAATGGTACTCGATGAGCAACTTGATGGTATTTAGTGAAATACTTGATGCTTGACGACATACTTGATTCTTGATGGCATACTAAATGTTCGACGGTACTCGATGGTTTTTGCCCGGTTCTGCCAATTTTGAGCATTGGAGGTTCAATTCGAGAGGTTCAGGTCTGGTTCAAGGCAGTTCAAGCGATCTAGAAGTATTTTAGAGTCGGTTTTTTATTTTTTTCTTTTTAATAGTTAGGCTTTTGTTTGCTTGGTAATGCCAAAACTAAAACCATATTAGTCTATGTTTAAGTATTTATACATGTGATGTATGTTAGAATTAAATAAATCTTATATATGCATAAAGTATGCCATGTAGATTTAAAATCCCAGCATAGGAAGCATGTTACATACATTGAAAGTATGTTATAAAGCGTTATAATATATAGTATGCATGTATAGGGTTTCAAATGTTTTAATATAAATGTTATATTAAATAGTGAATGCCGCATGTATAGGGTTTCAAATGTTTTAATATAAATGTTATATTAAATATTAAATGCCTTTGATGTATTTTGTGGATGCTTAGCATGTCTAAAATTTTGTATGTTGTTATAAAATTTTGTTACACATTTCAAATCCATAACAAAGATAAGTTGCATGCCCACGTAGGTTAACCACCCATTTTAATAGTTAAAATAGGTCAACATCTTGTAAAATATGTTACAAACTTAACCGGTATATAAACCTTTCTAAGGCTGGAGGTACTTAAGTTGACGGACGACGAAACACCTCCTACCTAGGGATTATGGCTGAATAATTGAGCGTTGTTAGCCAGTTTTATGAGCAATATGTGAGCGATGTGAGGTTTTAAAACTAGTTTATCACCTAGATATCGTAGGTTAAATCCACATATAAACATTTTACTTGGATAAGCACTTAGACTTAGGTGGTTTAATTAACTGAAACAAACCTGAGTGAAAATATACCCAAACAAACAATAGGACACTTCAGTGGGAGTTTAATAGCATATATGTTATGTTATTAGAACACTTCAGTAGGAGTTTATTAGAATGCTTCAGTGAAAGATTAGTAGCGTATACGATATGTTATTTGTAGCCCTCACATCCCTAAGAGTTCACATCGAGATTCATGCTTCACTTCATGTCGATTATGAACCTCAATTGCTCCATTCGGAAAGTGTTAGCATTAATCAAGATCAGGTGAATATGGGTAATTGTTCACAGTAATATCAAAAGTGACGTTTTGATTTTAAATCTCACGTCCTAAGAGTTCACATCGAGATTCATGCTTCGCTTCGTGTCGATTATGAACCTCGACTGCTCCATTCGAAAAGTGTTGGCATGAATCAAGATCAAGTAAATGAAGGGAAGTTGTTCATTGTAAAATTAAATATACGATATATAAATTTAAACTCTCACATCCCTATAAAGTTCACACCATGAGATCTGTGCAATGCTTCATGTCGATTATGAACCTCGATTGCTCTATTCGGAAAGTGTTTGCATAGGGTCAAAATCAAGGTGAATGGGGGAAGTAGTTCATAGTATGTGGACGAAGGATATGTGTCAACATGTCCTGCGGTCTTTTCCATTTGTTTGGACCGTAGATTCCTATGTTGCGCCTGTTTGTCGTCTTTAAGTCGACCTAGCTAGTCGTTTAATGATGGCTATCCACTCGGAGGGTTGTAACATAGGATTCGAAACAACTGAAACTCAAGAAATGGATAGGATTTCTTAGGTCATTTTCCAACCTTGACTTTCCAATTCGGTAGCATCATTGTGGCTGACCTCTCAGGTTTGAAAATGGAGGGTTACACTTACGGAATTACTAAAGTGTTAGTAAATTCTGACAAAAAGCGGTAGCCAAATGACTATCGGAATATGGGTTATTCTGGAGATATTATTTAATCAAGATTGTCTTGCTTTAGTGAAATAGTATTTGACTACCCCTCGGTAGCACTTTTTCTGACTCATTATAGTATCGTTGCAAAATATAATGATTATACGTACATTATTACTTTTTGCTAAAACTTGATTAGGATTTAGTTGCAACTTACTAGTAAGAATATGTTTAAATTTTCATAATGTGGAATTTTTCTAAAATAATCGCTTCCGTTTTAATTAACGGTAATAACAATTCAACATGCAAATTACAAGAAAATGATGATTGAAAATAAGTTTTAACAGAGAATTGTCCTCTATCTCTAAACTCATCTAAAGTTTTGAACAATATAGATGAGAGTGAAAAATTTGAATAACAAAATGATTTACTTGTCATCGAAACATGCTTTGTGGACAACGATTAAAAGACCAGGATAATAGATTCAGGTGTCACTAATCATATCTGTATTTTCTCTCAGGAAATTAGTTCCTGGAGACAACTTACAGAAGATGAAGCGACCTTTAATGTAGAGACCGGGCAGGTTGTCTCAACTAAAGCAGTGGGAGATATGAAGTTATTTAAATGAGATAAGCATATTTTACTTGAAAATTTTTATTATATTTCTTCTATGAAAAGGAATTTAATATCTGTCTCATGTTTGCTGGAATGAAATTACAAAATTTCTTTTGAAAATAATGAAGTATTCATTACTTCGAACAACATTAATATTTGTTCCACAAAATTAGAAAATAACTTGTAATGTTAAAACCGACTGAGGTAAAATAGTTCATTACTTCAGGTCCCACAAGGTTTTTTTCTTCCAATTTCGGGTATTCGTCACCCATCGTGTGAATCATGTCTTGAGGGTAAAATCTCTAAAATATATTTTTTTGGAAAAGCTTTTAGAGCCAAAGAGCCCTTAGAGTTGGTACATTCGGACCTTTGTGGTCCTATGAATGTAAGAGCTAGAGAAGGGTATGAATATTTCATCAGCTATGGTGATGACTTTGCAAGGTATCGGCATATTTACCTAATGCATCATAAATCTAAAACATTTGAAAAGTTCAAAGAATATAAAGCTGAGGTTGAGAACCAATTAGGTAAAAAGCTTAAAACACTTCGATCAAATTGAAGTGGTGAGTATATGGACTTCGAATTCCAAGACTATTTATAAAGCATGGAATCCAGTCCTAACTCATAGCCCCTGGCACACTTCAACAAAATGGTGGGGCAGAAAGGAGAAACAGAACCTTGATGGACATGGTTCGTTCCATGATGAGTTATGCCCTGTTACCAAGTTCCTTTTGGGGTTATGCAATTCAAACAACAGTATATATTTTGAACATAGTTCCCTCAAAAAGTGTTTCCCAAACACCTTATGAGTTCTAGAGAGGACGTAAAGGTAGTTTACATCACTTCAGGATGTGAGGATGCCTAGTACACGTGTTGGTGCAAAATCCTAAGAAACTGGAACATCGTTCAAAACTATGCCTATTTATAGGTTACACCAAAGAAACAAAAGATGGTTTTTTCTATAATCTTCATTAAGAAAAGGTATTTTATCGACAAATGCAACTTTCCTAGAGGAGGACCACATAAAGAATCATCAACCTAGCAGTAGGCTAGTAATAGAATAGATGATGAGAGAAATGACAAACGCATCAACAAGAGTTGTAGATCGCACAAGGTCCATCAACAAGAGTTGTTGCTGAAATTGGTACTCCATGTCCTTCTCAAGAGTTGAGAGTTCCTCGACATAGTGAGAGGGTTGTGCAATAGCCTGACTGGTACATGGGTTTAATAGAAACTCAAGTCATCATACTTGATGATGGCTTAGAGGATCCATTAACTTTCAAACAAGCCATGAATGATGTGAACAAAGAACAGTGGGTAAAAGCCATGGATCTTTAAATGAATTCAATGTACTTCAGTTCAGTCTGGGACCTTGTAGATTACCCAGAATGTGTAAAACCCATCGGTTGTAAGTGGATCTACAAGAGAAAACGAGACCAAGCTGGAAAGGTATAAACCAACAAAGCTAGGCTTGTGGCAATAGGGTTTACCCAAAGAGAGGGGGTGAACTATGAAGAAACCTTCTCTCCGGTTGCCATGATAAAGTCTATTAGAATGCTCTTGTCCGTTGCTACATTTTATGATAATGAAATATGTCAAATGGATGTCAAAACAGCCTTCCTAAATGGCTATCTTAAAAAAAGTATCTACATGTCAACCAAAAGGATTTATTGAATGGGGTCAAGAGCAAAAATGTTTGGAAGCTTAATCGATCCATTTATGGATTGAAACAAACATCTCGATCCTGGAATATAAGATTTGACATTGTGATCAAATCTTATGACTTTGACCAAAATTTTGACGTACCTTGTGTTTACAAGAAAATCATTAACAAAACAGTCACTCTTCTAGTTCTATATGTTGATGATATTCTACTTATAGGAAATGAAGTAGAATTTCTGGTTGATGTCAAGAGATGGCTTGCTATGCAATTCCAAATTAAAGATTTAGGTGAAGCGCAGTATGTTCTTGGGATCCAAATAGTTCAGAACTAAAAGAATAGAACATTAGCATTATCTCAGACATCTTATATAGATAAGATGTTGTCTAGATATCAAATGCAAAATTTCAAAAAATGAATGTTTCCTTTCAGACATGGAATTTATATATTTAAGGAACAAAGTCCTAAGACACATCAAGATGTTGAGGTTATGAATCGAATTCCATATGCATCAATAATAGGGAGCTTAATGTATGCCATGTTATGTACTCGTCTTTACATATGCTATGCAATCATAATAGTCAGCAGATTTCAATCCAATATAGGATACGATCATTGGACTACCGTTAAGACATCCTGAAGTATCTTCGAAGAATGAGGAATTATATGCTCGTGTATGGTGCTAAGGAACTGATCCTTACTAGATACACTGATTCTAACTTCCAGAGCGATATTGATTCAAGAAAATTGACTTCGAGGTCAGTATTCACTCTTAATGGAGGAGTAGTGGTGTGGAGAAGTATCAAGCAAAGTTGTATAGCTGACGCCACAATGGAAGCTGAGTATGTAGTTGCAAGTGAAGCAGCAAAAGAAGCAGTATGGCTCAGAAAGTTTCTAATTGATTTGAAAATGGTTCCAAATATGCACCTGTCAGTCACCTTATATTGTGATAGCAATGGAGCAGTTGCCAACTCAAAGGAACCTTGAAGCCATAAACGTGGAAATCACATCAAGTGGAAGTACCATCTCATCAGGGAGATTGTACATAGAGGAGACATGATTGTCACGCAGATAGCCTCACAAGAATACTTAGCTGATCCATTTACAAAGGCCCTATTGGCTACAGTGTTCGAGGGTCACCTTGTTGGACTAGGTCTATGAGATATTTATAACTAGGGCAAGTGGGAGAATTTATGGGTATCTGATGCCCTAATTTATTGTATTTATCCTTTCTATTCTCTTAGTGTCCTGAACATTATTTATATTTGTATATATTTATCCACTAGAGTTTTAGTCCAAGTGGGAGTACTGTTGGGTTGTATGTCCTAAAACTCACAGTTTGTAGAGTTACACATATTCTGTTATCAATTAAGATGTTATTCGACATTACTTCAATAAAGTTGTTATTGAATCTATAAGTTTCACTTATAAAGTCTAAATCTAATAAACTAAGATCCATGGCTATTATATGAATACTTGAACTTTATGTAGAGACATAAAAATGGATCAAGTTCAAGTAAATAGTCAAAATGATCTATAGTATACGAATAAGGTTAGGTGCCTTATTCTAGTAACACTATCGGATGCGACTCACTCTGTAGTTTTTACAAGTTATGTAAATGTGCTACCAACGAAATGATCCTAATTCGTTTATGTATTGACATGAGGAATGTGGGCATCCTATTGATGCATTATTTTATGATGTGGAATCATGGATGAAATGCGATGATGAAAATGCATTGAGCAATCATGTTTTCTCAGTGGGATCTAAGTGTAAACCCCACTGAGTTTCCTGTAAGACTAGGGTCAAACTCAGGGACTTGGGAACAATATACAGTGATAATTTTTCACAAAGACTTTGTGATAACCGATAACTCAAATAGTTGTTTGGTGTTGTTGTTGCGGTAATGAAAATAAACAAATGCGGCGGATTTGAGAAAAGTTAGATTATGTGATAGATGCACTGAATATGCGGAGGAATGGGTTGAGAAGGTCTTTAGCTAGCGTTTCCTGAGAATACGTCAGACTATGCGATCATGCTACACTCATGCAACAGCAAATCATTTTCCAATGCTAAGTCTAGGACGCATATGTTGAATGCAAAAATGCCCATGTAGCTTATTCCTAAGTCTCTACTGTTTTCCTATGCGATGATGCAAGTTGCACACAAAGACAAGGTGGCTGCACACAATCATATCCTATCTTTAGGCTGCATGCGATGCGTTAATAGCAGACAGTGCTTATTCTTAAGCTCTGATATTTTGATTATGCATTCTAATCTGGCTCTCCCGAGCTTAGATTCTAACCTGACTTTTTCAAGCCTAGATCATGTCCTTAGACTACCCTCCCGAGTATCTCTAATGGACGAATGAAGCATACATAATACAAGATAATAGCATAGAATGAATATCCCCAGTTAAGATAGCTAAGTACTTCTCAACCCATTCGACAGATTTAGTTACTCATGCGTGATAAACAGAGAGTGAAAAGATATAGAGAAGTAAATTCCATTTTTATATATGAGTCTGAGTACAAAATAACAATGGAAGATAAGGGTAGAGAGCCTGGTAGCAATCCCTTGCTACCCAAGGCTTTTACACTGGCGACTCTATTCAATTCAAAAGATATTCTTGCTTCTGTAGGGGCTAGTCCTCTCTCTGATCTTGATGCTTCTGGCATTATCCCAAGCTCACCAGAATGATCTATCGGCACAATCTCCTTCTCTCTCTTCTGCCTTAAAATAAAAGAAAATCTAAGAACAAGCTAATCTATCAAAGGAAAATTCACTAACTCTCCGAACTTGCTAAACCCCTTTTCTGAAGAATGCCCTCGGTATTTATAGAGCTCCGGGGTGAAAAGCGGATTTTCTCTTATGATTGCACAGATGGGATGGCTTTAATTATCTGACTGATGCGCTGAATATTTGTCACCGAAAAACTGAGTGTACTTGTTATCGTTAGTGGCTTGTCAACTTAATTCGGATTCGACCGTCATCAGTTTTCTATCCCATCGTGATTAATTATGCTTTTCACCCAGATGCACCCACCAAGTTGGGACAGCTCAACGTGGCAATCCTTCTTGAGCAGATGTTTGCGAGCACAAATCACCACAAAGCCTTACGATAATGTTGCGCTCGACCATTGATTTTTTGTGACAGTGCTTTCCGCCCTGCGTTAACGCATATTCTGCATAAAAATACCAAAGTTAATTGTTCTAATGCAATGAATGCATGCAACCACAATATTATGAACTCAATGCTCTTTTGGATATAATCTAACATATTTTATCAATGCAAACCTTCATTGTTTAATAACTTAGTGTTGTAATAATGTGCATTTCTGCCCGTTATCACCTATCCAATGAGTTTACGTAAGATCGAATTAAGGAATAAGTCACTCTTACTTTATAACATTGTTTACTATTTAAGACTGACTATTTCGCTTAGATGATCTAGGTAACTCAATCTTAATCTTGAGTAACTATGAATTCCTATTGATTCGAAATTATCCTTAGATTGGCATAAGTGAGGGTAAGCTCAATAGCATCGGCTTAATAAGCCTCCCATTTAAGGGATAAGACCAGGTACCTAGCTGGCGACATAGGGAACAATAAGAAATTCATGCCTACTCGATTTAGGGATAGGAGAAAGATTGTTCTCTTAAGTACTCAATCCAAAGTCTTGAAGAAGAGGCCCCACCCTCTCATTGGATCACAAACTAATTGTTCATTAGAGGATCAATGGAACATAAGAAGCAGGATTAATTTTGGGGGTAACATAGTTTTTGCCCCAGTCGTTATTACGAACAACCTGTGAAGGGTCGTGTTAGCTCTCAACAAAATTGGAAGACATTCTTAACCAACTCAACCGCCTTTCCTTTATTCTTCCTTTCTTTATATTGCCACATAATTGGGATCCTATCATTACCTTCGCCCTCCACTTTTACCTTATCATCAAGATAAACATCTGTTTGTCCACCCCATTCCTTTAGCTGAGTCACATGAAACACTAGGTGTATCGACATTGTTGTATGAAGGATTAACTTGTAAGCTGCTGATCCGACTCTGTCCAATGCCTGATGTGCTCCATAATACTTCGGGTATAAGTTCACTAATATGAAGAATTTCTATCTTTATCTTATGTCACACGACGCATGGATGATTATAACATAAGTTTATGATATATGTTACTACTTCTAGATGTATGCGTTATTAATGGGATGCTTGTAGTATGCTATGTGTTGTCACAAGTTTCCTTGTGCTGAAACCAAGTATAATTCCACCGCAAGTTTCTTGAAGTGATCCGAGGTCGAACACAGGGATTGCATAGTTAATGCGTTACGTTCATGATATATGCGACCGGGGGTTTTTCAATTAATAAAAAGAGTGTGTGTATACAAGTATTTAAAATTGTGGTAAAGTAAAATAGTGCGGTAAAGTAAAGTTGCGATAATAAAATAAAGTTCGATAAAAGTAAACCTGAGCTATTATGATACAAGATACAGGATATCGATACATGATACTGAGTTTACTGACTGTGAAGATTATACAAAAGATCGTGTTATAAGACATAACTACGATTCCACTTTCCCTTGGCGTACACCTCTCGGTGATCAGCCATGTTCGCACATCTCTGTGGTGAAACAGGAATGAACATAATGAACGCAAGGTTGCTTCAATCTCTAGAAGTACTTCTCGCTTTAGTTAACACATTCTTTTAACCTTTTCTCGATAGGCAGAATGGCATCTTCACTTCTACTCTCACAGCTGAAGATGTCGTCTAGCATGCTCTAGCTAAACATATTTATTTCTTTAACCCAGATTAATTTACTTGTTAGATTCATGCTAATTACAAAGGGATTAAGAAAACATCATGGAGAAAGCGATTACTAAAGAAACGGAAATAGACAGAAAGATAGAGATGAAAATGATCATGACATTCAATACTAATATTTAGCGTTTGATACACGGTGTGAATGATAGACTAAGAAGATGAATACAATTGATGAAAAAGAGATAGAAACAAATACAAAAAGTGTCAACATCTTGACATAGATCTGGACGGTGGATGTGCTTGCCGGCGGATGGAGTGAATGTAGAGAAGAGCTTCGCCTTCTACAGTATTTTGTCGTACCGGTGACAAGTGACCTTTGGTATAGAGCTTCCAATCGGTAGGGATTGAAAGGATTTGCCCTGAGACTCACCGCTTGGCCTTGTCTCTAGATCTTCCCGGATCTTCTCCGATCAGGCTCTTCAGAACAGTCTCTCTCTCTCAATATACAAATATCAAAATATGCCCATATCAATAGAATTTCAGAGGCTATTTATAGGCTCACCTTTGACTCTCTACAATGTGGACTCCACTTTATTGTTATGGAAATTCGGGAAATGGTAGAGTGAATATTCCTTCTGCTATGTGATCAATCCCGTCAGAAATGCACAATGGTAAGCTGTACACGTGTCAGGATCCTTCGCAATTGTGTTGCTCTTTTGCATCTTCGATCGTGTGCTCGCATGTGGTGTTGTTTTTTTTATTACCGCATGCGGTTGAAGTTGCATTAATTACTTAGCTCCCATCGATTGTCGCATGCACTGTCATTGCATTGATCGTCTATTCATTTTTGAATTATTGGCGCAATGCGATGTAGATGCATTGTTCTTTTTCTCTTGAGCCATGAATGTATACAGTGACTTGATTTCCTGCAAAACAGACTTGAAATATTCTTTTCTACCATCGCAATGGTGCAGTGGGTGTATTGACGAAAATTTATAATTCTTGCATTTCTTAGCTAATTTCTATACAATTGACACAACTTTCCTTTCTTTTGGCCGCAATATCTAAATAAAGCAGTATAAATAACTTGTATTTCTACAAGTTATCACACCCCCAAATTTAGATATATGTTTGTCCTCAAGCATCTCTGAAAGTACTTCTCGCTTTAATTAACGCATTCTTCCAACCTTCTCTCGACAAGAGGAATAATATCTTCACTTCTGCTCTCATAGGTGAAGATGCCGTCTAGCATGCTTTAGCTAAACATATTCATTTCTTTAGCCTAGATTAATTTACTTGTTAGATTCATGTTAATTACCAAGGGATTAAGAAAACATCATGGAGAAAGCGATTAATGGAGGAACGCAAATAAACAGAAAGATGGAGATGAAAATGATCATGACATTCAATACTAATATTTAGTGTCTGATACATGGTGCGAATGATAGACTAAGAAGATGAATACAATTGATGATAAAGAGATAGAAACAAATACAGAAAAGTGCCAACGTCTTGACACAGATCTGAACGATGGATGTGCTTGTCGACGGATGGAGTGAACGTAGAGAAAAGCTTCCTTCTCAGGTTTGCTCGTCCGGTAGAAGTGACCTTGGTACAGAGCTTCCATGGTGGGGATAGAAAGGATTTGCCCTGAGACTCACCTCTCGGCCTTCTCTCTTAAATCTTCTCGGATCTTCTTTGATTAGGCTCTTCAGACCAGTCTCTCTCTCAATATATAAATATCAAAATATGCTCTTATCAAGTATATTTTCCAATAGAATTTCAGAGGCTATTTATAGGCTCAGCTTTGACTCTCTAACTTATGGACCCCACTTTATTGTTATGGAAATTTCGGAAATGGTGGAGTGAATATTCCTTCTGTTACATGATTAATTCCGTCAGAAATGCACAACGGTCAGCTGTACATGTGTCAGGATCCTCTGCAATTGCATTGCTCTTTTGCATCTTCGATCGTTTGCCCGCATGCGGTGTTGTATTTTTATTACCGTATGTGGTTGAAGTTGCGTTGATCGCTTAGCTCTTGATCGATTGTCGCATTCGCCGTCATTGCGTTGATCGTCTATTCATTTCTGAATGATTGGCGCAATGTGACGTAGATGCGTTGTTCTTTTTATCTTGAGCCATGAATACATTCGGTGACTTGATTTCCTGCAAAATAGACTTGAAATATTCTTTTCTACCATTGCAATGGTGTCAGTGGGTGTATTGACGACAATTTATAATTCTTGCATTTCTTAGCTAATTTCTATACAATTGACGCAACTTTCCTTTCTTTTGCCCGCAATATCTAAATAAAGCAGTATAAATAAATTGTATTTCTACAAGTTATCACATTGCATGAGTTATTTCGTCTATCAGCAATGAGGACATTGTTGTGTATAAATTTGGGGATGCTAGTATTTATTTTCAACCTTGCCACTTTGATAATTTCGTTAAAAAGAAAACTTAATGTTGAGATCGGATCCTGCTTGTAGTTGGATGCTCGCATGACACCCGGGGGGAAAGCCAAAACGAAGGTAGGGATCGTGATCAACGCATAAAGCAAGTGATAGCAACTCCGCTGCCAAATAAAGAAATGGGCATGAGTTTAGACTGAGAAAGAGCGCCTTGCTTGTTGTTGGATGCTCGCATGACACCCGTGGGGGCATGCCAAAACGAAGGCTAGGCACTTGGATTAGTGCAATATCACAAAAAGAATATTTAAATTGCGCAAGGGTAAAAATCACTTCGAAACACCCTGGTTGGAGAAAGTTTTGAAATAAATCATGCGATGTCCAGGAAACGAGTAAAGTTTTTTTTAAGGTTAAACTTGCATCCCTAAAGATTAGAAATATTTTAGAAAGAGCCGGGATAGAAATTAAGAAGGCGTTGGTTCATGAAGTTTGAATAAGGCACCTTGAGAAGTCTAGGTAGGGTAAAGGCGGTTGACTCTTTAAAGAAAATCTTTAGTTTATGCTCAAGGACAAGAATTTTTTTAAATTTGGGGGTGTGATAACGAGTAGAAATAAACATTATTATAGCGCAAATAAGTAAAACAATGAGAGAATGTGAGGAAAAAAATAAGCAATATCATGTCCAAAATCGTTAAACTGAGGAAATTGCGATCGCATACGCCCATCGCATAAAAGCAGTTAATTTAATTATTTTGTGCAGGAAAAATGCGTTGGCACAAGTAAAATTGCAATCCAAGAAATTAGGCGTTCGCCTACTTGAAAGATTGTGATCACAAAGTCGTGCGATCATGAGAAGTTTCTCAAGAAGGTGGCCACATAAACACTGCGCATCAGGGTGACAGCATAATAAATCAATATTGGACGGAAAGCTGATGACGGTCGAATTCAAATTTAGTTGACAAGTTGTTAAAGCCACACTGTAGCAAGTACACTCAACTTTCAGTGACCATTAATCGGCACATCAGAGCAGTAGAATTAATGACCGCCCATCATTGCAATCATTAGAGAGAAAGGTTGCTGCATCTTGAGCTCCATAAATATCGAAGGCGACCATTGTAACAAAAAAAAAAACAAGTTTTATATCCTATATCATAGATAGAATATATACAAGTTATAGAGTCGTTAGTCTTTTCACATACATACTCATACTTAGTGGACGGAGACGAGGGCTGAGAGATCATTCCTAGACAGATCGAGAGACTGCTGGAAAATGCTACAAAGGGAGAGAAGGTCAACACTTGCGAGAGGAAGAATATTCATCTGGATAGAGTTGGAGTGAAAAAAACAGTGAAAAGGCCACGGGAAGCAAGACATTGCTTACCGGGCTTCTTATCTCTAAATTCCATTTGTTATTTTGTATTCAGCACTCTATTTAAAGAAAATGGAAATCTCATTTCAACCTATGTTCAATCTAAAATGGAAATCTCATTTCAACCTATGTTCAATCTAAAATGGAAATCTCATTTCAACCTATGTTCAATCTAAAATGGAAATCTCATTTCAACCTATGTTCAATCTAAAATGGAAATCTCATTTCAACCTATGTTCAATCTCTCCATACATCACATGAGTAGCTAAATTTCCGAATGGGTTGAGAAGTACTTAGCTAGCATGATTTAAGATTTACACTTTATGCGATCATCTTGTCTTATGTATGCGTCATTCACCCTTTAGAGATACTTGAGAGAGTAGTCTAAAGATAGAATCTAGAATTGAGAGAGAGTCAGATTAGAACCACATAAGCAAGAAATAGAAACTTAGACATAACTTCTATCACTATTTACACATCGCATGCACCCTAGAAATAGGTTATGATAGTATGCGGTCACCTTGTTTTATGTGTGCAACATTCATCATCGCATAGACAAGAACAGAGGCTTAGACATAAGTCCTATTGACTTCTTTGTATACATCGCATGCGTCCTAGAAATACGAATTATGGCATTTGCATTGAGAGATGATGTGTTGTTATTGGTGTGTAGCATGATCGCATAACTTGTGCATAATCTTAGGAAGTGTTAGCTAAATCCCTTCTCAACCCCTTCGCCACATACTTATTGTAACTCTTGATTTCATCAACTCTGCGTTCAAACTCCATCGCATAGTAAATATTCTTAATCAAAATTCCATCCAACTTATTTGT
This sequence comes from Benincasa hispida, assembly GCF_009727055.1. Taxonomy (NCBI): domain Eukaryota; kingdom Viridiplantae; phylum Streptophyta; class Magnoliopsida; order Cucurbitales; family Cucurbitaceae; genus Benincasa; species Benincasa hispida. The sequence continues at coordinate 52,547,738 of NC_052352.1, read as the reverse complement.
TTTCACCACCGCAAGAGAATCAAAGTAGTTGTTGCGTATTTACTCAATAGTCTCTGTGTTCGATCCTAGACTTACCAAGAAACCTAGTGAGGCTTATACTTGGGTCTTATTAGGAAAACTTATATGTTCACCTTATAACACATCACCAAAAACTCAAACCATAATCGCATCACAATTCACAATGCATCAGCCATTGGCGTCTTCATCAGACGTTCTCACTGCACTGTTTGTCCCGCACACTTTTTTGGCATTCGATCCTTCTGCCTCTTCCACCCCTTTTGCTTTTTCTTTGGCCATTTCCATAACATAATAAACGAACATTTCTTGATGTTTTTCTGCGTGCAATTCCATTCTCTCAATGCTCTTTGCTATCGATGCCAACTTCTTCTCTATGGTTCTCACCCTCTATATTTCGACTCGGTATTCAAAGATTTCTTATTCTAGTAACTCCAATTTCTCTTAAAAAACTTTCTGATCCATACTTTCCTAGGTGATTACTCTAATACCAATTTGTTAGGACACTGATTCTTGAAATCTTTACTCTCATAACGTGTTAATACAATCTTTTGGAAAAGGAACTAAACGATCAACAACTTCTTTATTGAAAAAAGGAATCGACAAGACCGAATGGTCGCTTACAAATGTTCATTCTATTGCTTACCAGATGTTAAACGATTGTTAACAATCTATTACACAATTGTCAAGAATTACTAAACAATCGCTTACTAAATCCTCCACGATCGCCCACAAACTCCTACACGATTGTTTAGCTATTACTATTACATGATCGCCTACCAGTACCTATACGATCGCCTACCTTTTACTATACGATCGTCTACTAGGTGCTACACGATCGCTGAGCTTTACTACACAATTGCCTAGTATAAGTAGACGATGAGCGACAAACTACGATGGCATCTCCATGACAGTGTCTTTCGAACTCCCACTCTTGAGAGCTCTCCTTCCTTACTTCTGATATTAATACTTCGTTATATCTCTTTCCGTTTCCTTCTCCTTTTAAACCTCCATTTCTCCCAACGAAATTGGAAGACATTCTTAACCAATTCAACCGCCTTTCCTCTATTCTTCCTTTCTTGATATTGCCACATAATTGGGATCCTATTAGATTATACTAAGGCATACATGAATTTGGCCAGAAAAAGTCTACACCCTAAACATGCGATCCTAATAAGTGCAAGTAATAAATCAATTATGCACAGGCTACAATGATTTTGCATACAAGAATTTCAACAAATTAATTTTTCAAAAGAATTCATTGAAACTCAATTAATATTAAAACGAATCCATCCAAAGAATTCACAAGTATACAGTTAAATTAATTAGAAAACCTTCAAGAAATTAACATAAAGCTCTTGCTCAAAGAAATTAGATAGAGATTACCTCTCAATTTATGGACAAATAAAGAACGAACCTCCAATCAATTGATTAAAACCCAAGACAAAATAAAAACTAACCTAAAGATACTGAAAATTGAAGGAAAAGGAAGAAGAATGAAGATTAACTTTGGCCTCCAAAATTCGACATATTTTGACCTAAGGCCAAGGAGAGATATTTATAGGATTCATCGCAGCATTGCAATGCTTAGTAACATGCGCGCCTATCCCTATGTCTGTCATTCTTTGCAGGGTTGCAATGCTTTAAGGAAGTGTTGCAACACTGATACTTCAAGCATTAGAGTGAAGCGTTAGGGTGCGTTGGGACATTGCCGTTAATTTAGTTCAGAGCGTCGTGACGCTTGAAATAACATTGTAACGTTGCGCCCACTGCCAGAAGCTTGCTACACGATGCTCAACAACTTGGTACTCGATCCTTGATCACTCTATTTTTATTCATGCGATGACAAAATGACACACAAAAATAAGGCGACCACATAATATCATAACCTATCTCTAGGGTGCATGCGATTCAGGTTGGCAAACAGAGCTTATCTCTAAGTCCCTATCTCTTGTTTATGCAGATCTAATCTTGCTCTCTCGAGTCTAGATTCTAACCTAGCTCTTTCAAGTCTTAGGTTCTTTCTTTAGACTCTCTCTCAAGTAGCTTTAAAGGGATGTTGGGCACTTCATAAAACAAGATAATCGCATGTAATGAAGATCCTAGGTCATGTTAGCTTAGTTCTTCTCAACCCATTCGACAAATTTAGCTACTTATGTGTGCTAAGAGAGTGAACAGATGTAGATAAAGAAATTCCATTATATAGATATAGAGTTGACATACAAAATAACAATACAAGAAGAGAATAAAGAGCCTGGTAGAAAACTCTTGCTTGCAAGGATTTTACAATATCTTTTTTACTATGTTCAAGAGATAGTCTTGCTCTCGCAAAAGTCGGCTCACTCTCTACTTTTCTACGTGATAATAGGCACAAATGCACGTTATCATAGTGCTAAGTTCTTGAACAATGCTGGCTTGCGTTGATAAAACATGTTAATTTGCATCCAAAAAGCATCAAATTCATAATATTGCGGTCACATGCGTTCATCGCATAGGAACAGTTGATTTTTGTGCTTTTATGCAGAATACGCATTGACGCAAGGCAAAAATTGCAATCATAGGAGATTATTGGTTGAGCGCAGCATCATCATAAGGCTTTGCGGTGATTGTGCTCGCAAACATTTGCACGAGAAGGATTGCCGCAACCTGGTCAGCGCATCCGGGTGAAAGGCATAATTAACGCGATGGGACAAAAAGCTTATGTCAGTCGAATCCGAATTAAGCTCATAGCCACTAACGATAACAAGTACATTCAACTTTTCGATGACAAATATTCGGCGCATCAGTCAGGGAATTAAAGCCATCCCATCTGTGGAATCACGAAAGAGAAGCTGCCTTTACCCCGAAGCTCTATAAATACCAAAGGTGTCCTTCAGAAAAGGGGTTCCATGAGTTCACGGATTCACCATCTCACAAGTTTATAAGCTCTGTTCATAGTTTAGATTTTCTTTTATTTTAAGGCGGATGGAGAGAAGGAGATTGTGCCGAAAAATCGTTCCAGTATGCTTGGGAGAGCGCCGGAAGCTTCAAGAACTGAGAGAGGGTCGACTCTTGTGGAAGCAGGATTATCTTTTGAACCGAATAAAAATTGATAGTGTAAAAGCCTCGGTCAGCAAGGAATTGCTACAGGCTCTCTACCTTTAACTTCCATTGTTATTTTGTACTCAAACTCATTTATCAAAATGGAATTTACTTTTCTATATCTGTTCACTCTCTATTATTTATGCATGAGTAGCTAAATCTGTTGAATGGGTTGAGAAGCACTTAGCTAGCTTAACTGGGATCGTAATTCTATGCGATTATCTTGTATTATGTATGCTTCATTCGTCCATTAGGGATACTCGGGAGGGTAGTCTAAGGACAGGATCTAGACTTGGGAAGGTTAGGTTAGAATCTAGGCTCGAGAGAGTCATATTAGAATGCATAATTAAGAGATATGAGCTTAGGAATAAGCACTGTTTGCTATTAACGCATCACATGCATCCTAGAGATAGGATATGATTGTGTACGGTCACCTTGTTTTTATGCATTTAAATCATCGCATAGAAAAAGAGTAGAGACTTAGGAATAAGCTTTATGGACACTTTTGCATTCAACAGATGCGTCCTAGACTTAGGAGCATCACATTTGCATTGGAAAATGACTTGCTGTGCATTGTTGTATCATGATCACATAGTTTGACGTGTTCCCTAGTAACGCTAGCTAAAGACCTTCTCAAGTCGTTCACCCACTTACTCAGTGTATCTATCACACAATTGATTTTTCTGAAATCCGCCACATTTGTTATTTTTTTATCATCGCAAATAACAACCTCAACAACTATTTATTTAATTGGTCACTGCAAAGTTTTCCCAAAAATTACCAACGCAACCTATTTTCCCAAGTCCCTGAGTTTGACCCTGGACTTACCCGGAAACTCAGTGGGGTTTACACTTGGATTCCGCTGAGGAAACTTGAGTTCCCAATGCAATCTCATCACTACGCCTCTGGGTTCTCTCTCGAGTTGCCCTGAGCGTTCTTTCGGCGTCTCCTCTCTTCCTTGGCGTATAGTGATAGAATTTGAAGAACAACCTGTACATGAATCCAACAATGCCGAATCTTACAAGTTTTGTATTTTCTGCAAAGAGATTGGCCATGTCCAGGAAAGATGCCCATGGAGAGATGAGTGAATGTGTATTAATTTTGAAAACCTATACCTACATGATAGAGAGTAAATAGAAAACTCTTAAGACTAAAGTTAGCTAGTGATGTAAATAGAACTATGTATATAAATAAAAGTAGTATGCTTTGTTGATAATGCATGTTTATTTATATGTGATTGGTTGTAGATAAAATGCTGAGAAGTGGGAAACGTAGAACTGGGCAACCCTCTGGAAATGAAAGTGAAAGTGCCTCAAGTCATCCGAGAGAAAAGACAAAGGAAGAAGAACAAATGGATAAATTCACCCAAAGACTCCAAGAAAGTTTAGGGAATATACAACCTGATCCCGAGAAAAAATATTGGATAGAACGATTGAAATCATTGGGAGCCACAAACTTTGAAGGGACAAAAGATCCTGTAGATGCAGAAGTTTGGATGAATCAGTTAGAAAAATGTTTCAGGGTAATGAGATGCCCTGAAAACAGAAAGGTAAGTCTTGCAACATTCTTACTACAAAAACAAGCGAAAGACTGGTGGAAATTATTGAAGAATAGAAGAGGGGACCAAGAAGAAATGTGTTGGGAAGAATTTCGAGAAGCATTCTTCGAGAGATTCTATCCTCGATCGTTCAGAGATATGAAACATGATGAGTTCCTATAACTCATGAAGGGAAACATGACTATAGCAGAATATGAATTAAAGTATATGGAACTATCCAAGTATGCTTTAAACATAGTAGTGGATGAAAAGGAGTGCTGTTGGAGGTTTGAATCAGGATTAAGATAAGAGATTCGAACTCTAGTCACAGCAACCGCAGAGTGGGGAGAATTCTCAAAACTAATAGAAGCCACAATGAGAGTAAAAAAAAGTTTAACGGCGGAAGAATTAAGACCGTAAAAGGATTCATCAATGAGTAGGTGGCGGAGAGAATAACAAAGAAATTTTACTCCCAGGATAGAAGATAGAAGTGTGTGAAAAGAAGAGGAATTACAAATACTAAAGTAGATCCTGAACGAGAAAGCCAGATAAAGAAATCGATGGCAAGTGTAAACCAAAAATCGAGATGCCCGGTCTATAATAAATATAACTGAGGAAAATGTTGGGAAAAAACCCAAGGACAAGCACGTACACTTTAAACGTGAATGTCCCTAATTGATGGATGCTGGAAATAAACCACCGCCAAACAGCCCGGGAATGAAATCAACGACAGTGGGAGGAAGAAAAAAGGATACAGGAAAAATGACATTGGGACAATTATATGGATTGCCTCAAGCTAGGGAGGAAGATGTACCAGATGTGGGAAAAAGGGAAAGAGAAAAGGCTAGAGGACTAGGATAAAAGTTGTTATGTAATAAAACTGTATTAAGCAAATCAGTTAATAAAAAATTTGTTGTAAAATAAGATTTGTTTAATTTCGGGGACGAAATTATTTTAAGGAGGTGGTAAATGTAAGACCCTAACACTAAATAGGATAGAGGGTTACTAAGAGAAGGGAAAAAATATTCTAAGTAGTAAAATGTTAAAGAAATATTACTAAAAGAAGTATGCATTGAAGCAAGACAAAATGGTGAATGTGTTAGTGCTATGTTTCTAGAGGAAATATAGAGGATCAAAAGGTGGCCAAGAAAAACAACTACTTGGACTATGGCCAATGCATGTGGAGGGCCTAAGTGCATTGAACGCAAGGGATGCATGGATGGCTGGCCCTAAGGGATGCGTGGGTGGCTGGCTCTATGTTGCGCTAATCGTTGGACGCAAAGGGGCGTGGGCGGCGTCTGTAGGCTTGCACGCGTGAGCAGTTGATGAAGGGCGTGCATGGATGCAAAAGGCATGCGGACGCAAGGGTAGGCGAGGACGCGGGCAAGGCATGCATTGGAGGGTGGTATGCATCGATGCACAGTGCTCTGCTAAGCACCAGTCCATACCTTGAGCACCTTGTCAAGCGCCCATGTGCCCAGCACCCATGCCACACGCCCATGCGTTGGTGACTAGTGCCTATGCCAAGCGCCTATGCATCGATGCGGCCAAGCGCTTATGCGTCAAGACAAACCAAAGCGTGCAGCGAAGGGGTTTACGGCAAAGGAATTATGCGTCGTTGGTCAAAGGCATGCGTCTATGATGCACGACCAAGCTATAGTATATGACAAAGGGTATACATCGATGGCATTGGATGGGCAAGAACATGCGATGGTTATAGCCACACTATGCGATAGTTAATAGAAATGTGGGCACATGGACAAAAGGAAGGCTGGTCAATGGAGGCTATGGATGCGATGTTATGAATCATAACTCAAAGGTTGCATTGACAAGAACCTCAAGAGAAGGTGGCACCATCCAAGAGATGTGTCCATAGACATACTAAATTATATGGATAAACATCCTTAGGAACTAAGTAAATGAGGAGGTGGAAGGAGGTTTCATGCAAAAGTGACTCTTATCACTCTAAGTAGAAGGTGGAAGAAGAAGGTTTCATGCAAAATTGACTCTTATCACTCTAAGTAGGAGGTGGAAGAAGGAGGTTACATGAAAAGTAAGAAATTTAGCTAGCCAATAAAGGTCAATACAACTCACAGCATTGCTGAAAGGGGTTTTATGTTCACAGCCTTAAAAAGAGACATTTGTAGATTGAGTTGTCACAAGGGGGAGAGCTCAAGAAGCTATAAATAGAGGGGTCGGGTGAGAACAGTTCATTCATGCCATTTCCAAAATCTCAATGTAAAGAGTCTATTTAGAGTATTAAGTTTAGGTACTGAGACTGCCAAAATAATTAGAATTCGAAGGAGTTAAAGTTGCGTTGATGAACTTGGAGGCTCGCACGGACGCATAAGCTCGCCCAGCCAACACATCCATTGCAATGTAGCGCATGCCATGCAACATTGCATCCATCCGTGCAAATGTAGCGCGCGCCTTGCACCACCCAATGCGTCGATCGTGATATTACGCCCATTCGTTCAACACAGCACACGCCAACCCAACACTGCAGCTAACCGTGCGACAGAGCACGTGCCCCTCCTGCACATGGCCGAACGCCTCAGCTGCCTACCAGCATCCTTGCGCGCACCACAGTTAAAATAACCTCTTAAGAGCTTATTTTGAGGTTTTGGCTAAATTTTTAGTAGGGTAAGCTGGTGCTTTTAATATATAAAGGTATTTTGACTATTTTAGCATTATTTGGTGATATAACAATATTAATTGGGAATTTTCATTGAAATGGAGGAAATCTCAGGGAGATACTCTAAAAGTAAGTTCCAATAGAAAATCTTGCAAACGGTGAGTGGTTATTAAGATTTTTGCATTACTGTATGAATAAATGCATAGGGATGTACAAGATGCATGATTGTGATGTTATTATGCTTGCCATGATTTTGTCTATATAATTACTATGGAAACTAAGATTATGCCCGAAATATATAGTTAGCATGCTTAAAAGGGTACTTAGCAGGAAAATATAGTCGGCTTCAGTCGACGGGAAATGATAGTCGGTGACGACTTGCGGGAAATATAGTCAAGATACCTAAGCATGGCTAGCGGAAAATTGTTGTCGATGTGCACATTGGCGGGAAAATAGGATATAGGAAAGTTTCCATGAAAAGTTGTTATCATTGTTACTATATTCATAATATGAACATGCCAAATATAGCATGTGGTTGGAGGAAAGTGATTGATTAGGATTACACGTGAACATGCATAAGTTATAATGAAATTGTTGATTATGTGATTGATTTCCCAAAAAAATATGTTTTTGTAATTAAAGCTATTGTTATTTTAAAAGGCACCACTCACTAGGCTTATTAGCTCACACTTTTCCAAATGTTTTCTTCTATTCCCCCCAAGGTTGCGAAGCAGTGCGTTCAAGGAAGAGTCTTCAACCACCAAACACTAGGACTTGGTAATCTTTCAAGGCATGGCTCGGATTGTGTAATAGAAGATTATAGGAAAATTTGACTACATGTATAAAATTTGTATGGTTATTGTAAATATGTTAAGGTTTCTAATAGATAAAGGGTAAATGTTAAAACAAAAAATTTTGTCTTAGAATTATATTAGTATGTTTTCATGATCTCTTCTAAGTCTTGGGTTAAGGCTAGGGAGGGGGCGTGACAATTGATTTCTTGTGATTGCGCTTTCCGCCTTGCGTCAACGCATATTCTGCATAAAAATACAAAAATTAACTGTTTCTATGTGATGAACGTATGCAACCGTAATGTTATGAACTTAATGCTTTTTTGACGCAATCTAACATATTTTATCAACGAAAACCTTCATTGTTTAATAACTTAGCACTGTAATAACGTGCATTTCTGTCCGTTGTCAATGTTCAGCCACCACTCTTCATAACTAACACTTAACCAGAATTTCTTTTTGCAAGGTTGGTTTAATAAGTATTCGAAAGCCAAGTTTCTCATACTTAGACATTTTTCCCTCTTCAAACTTATCACTTACCCCAAAACCCATAATTCCAATCTAACTTAAATATTCGACTCCATTACTTTGATAAACTCAATCAATAAACATAATTAAAAAGGGAATGTACTTTAGGTGTCTTAGGACACTGCTCATTAGACAAACGAATTCCATGTCTGAAAGATAACATTCCTTTCTTGGAATTTTGCATTTTATATCTAGACAACATCTTGTCTTATAAGATGCTTGAGATAATGCTAAAGTTATGTTCTTGTGGTTCCAAATTATTTGGATCCTAAAAACATACTGCGCTTCTCTCGAATCCTTCATTTGGAATTGCGTAGCAAGCCATCTCTTAATGTCAGTAAGAAATTCTACTTCATTTCCGATGAGTAGAATATCATCAACATATAGAACCAGAAATGCTACAGTTTTATTGACAACCTTCTTGTAAACACAAGGTTCATCAACATTTTGTTCAAAGCCATGAGATTTGATTGCAGTGTCAAATCTCATATTCCAAGATCGAGAAGCTTGTTTCAACCCATAAATGGATATATTAAGCTTGTAAACTTTTTTCTTTTGACTCTGTTTTATAAACCCTTCTGGTTGGAACATATAGATAAATGGTCAGTATGGTAAAGGGTTAGTTTGAAAGAATGCTAGACCACTAACTTCTAGAAATATTTCATGAGGTGACTTTTCGAAGATTAAGTTGACTTTAGTGTATACGAAAAAATAGAAGCATGTGTGTCATCATTGAAATCATAATTGGCAAAGAGAAATCATGCGAAGACTTACTAAATTCATCAATGTTAAATCATTGCAATAGTGAAAGAGGATGCGATGATAAAACTTTCAAAATTAAAATGCGATGCGATAGTGCAGAATTTGGAATAATGTCAAGGAATAATACAACCCCCAAATTTGCACTATCGCCCGCATTGTTTGTTGACGCATCTTGATTTGCAGCAATCTTCTTCCTTTGGATTGCAGTGACGAAATAAGATAAGCTGCTTCTTCGTGTAGCGCCTCCACAATCGTTCGCCTCGATCGTTGCAAGAAAAATATTGAGAGGGTCAAATAATATTAAATAAAAGAAACTCTTTTACCGCAATCGTTTAGCACGATCACTGTTTTTTTTAAAATAAAGAAAAGGATAGTGAAATACAAATATCAAGGAGTAGACATAAGTTGAAGAGTTCAATAATTCACGGAAGCTTCACAAAACTTTCTGTCCCTTATGAATTTAAATTGTTTGACAGCGTAGAGACCACCCACTTCTTTCTCAATCAGGATTTCTCTGGTCCATGGAGTTGATTTGGCGATGCCAGCCTTCTCTGTGATACACTTTTACTCGTTGCCTATTAACTTTGAGTATGTTGGTTGCATCATCATTAGATAACTCGACAACACCATGCAGGAATACATCTCTGACTATGAATGGTCGGGACCAACGTGACTTTAATTTCCTAGGGAAGAGCCGTAGTCATGAGTTGAATAGTAAGACCCTCTGCTCGACTTGGAAGTTCTTGTCGCATATGTGTTTTTCGTGCCAGCGCTTTGCACGTTCATTGTAGATCTTTGCGTTCTCATATACGTTAATCCTCCATTCCTCCAGCTCAACCAGTTGAAGTTTTCTTGCTTCCCTTGCTTTCTTCAAGTCAAAGTTTAGCTTTTTCATCGCCCACAGTGCTTTGTATTCCAGCACCAGTGGCAAATGACATGCTTTACCAAATACCAACGCATATGGGGACATACCTATGGGTGTCTTATATGGATTTCGATATGCCCACAATGCATCGTTGAACTTTATTGCCCAATCCTTCGCGAAGGCCTTACCACCTTTTCAAGTATCAGCTTGATCTCTCAGTTGGACACTTCAGGTGACCATTCGTCTGCGGATGGTATGCAGTAGCCACTTTATGGAGGATATTATATTTGCGCAGCAATTCTTTGACCGTATGATTGACAAAGTGGGATCCTTCATCACTTATTATGGCACGTGGAGTGCCAAAACGAGCAAAAATGTTTTTCTTCAGGAATTTAGAGACTATCGCCGCATCACTTGCGGCGCATGCCACTACTTCTACCTACTTGGATACATAGTCAACAACTAACAAAATATAATTTTTACCATTTGATGGTGGGAATGGTCCCATGAAATCGATACCCCAAACGTCGAACAACTCTGGTTCCAAAATGGTGTTCATAGGAATTGCATGTTTCCATGAAATGTTACCTGTACGTTGGCACCGGTCACACTTCGTCAAGTAGTCAGCTGCATCCTTAAACAATGTTGGCCAATAGAATCCACTCTATAATACTTTAGCTGCGGTGTGTTGTCCTCCAAAGTGCCCAACGTATGGTTAATCATGACATTGCGATAATATGCGTTGTTGAGTAGCATTTGGTACAAATAGTCGTAGAATCTGGTCTGCCCTCTTCTTATATAGATTTAGCTCATCCCAAAATATGATTTGCATTGTTGTTTGAGCCTCCTCTTCTGGTGGTCAGTATGATCCTTTGGAAATTTCTCGCAAATTAGATAATTCACTATGTCTGCGTACCATGGCAATTCTTCAATATGGAACAGTTGCTCGTCTAGGAACATCGCACTCACTTCTGACTAATTGCGGTCAACCTCTGGGTTTCCCAATCTAGATATGTGATCTGTAACTTGGTTCTCCGTCCCCTTGCGATCAATTATTTCTATGTCAAATTCCTGAAGGAAGAGAACCCATCTGATACCCTCGGCTTCGCATCCTTCTTTGTCATTAAATACTTTATCGCCGAATGATCAGTGTGGATGAGTACTTTTATTCCCAACAAATATGCTCTAAATTTTTCCAAAGCAAAAATTACCAACAAGTAGCTCTTTTTTCCGTGGTGGTGTAGTTAGTCTGAGCAGGATTCAACGTCTTACTCACATATGCGATGGGATGTAAGCTTGTTTTTCTCTTCTGTGTCAAGCTACTCCCATCGCATAACCCGCTTGCATCGCACATTAATTCAAAGGGAAGCGTCCAATCTGGTGCGATCAACATGGGCGCGATCGTTAGTGCATTCTTCAAAATCCTGAATGCATTGAGGCAATTTTCGTCAAAGTCAAATTTTCTGTCAGCCTCCATCAACGCACTCAGCGGTCATGCTATTTTTGAAAAGTCCTGGACAAAGCATCTATAAAATCCAGCAGGCCCTAAGAAACTTCTTACAGCCTTTACACTTGTTGGAGGTGGGAGTTTTTTAATTACTTCTATTTTTGCCTTGTCCACCTCCAACCCGTCCTGAGATACCTTGTGCCCTAGCACAATGCTCTCATTCACAATAAAATAGCATTTTTCCTAGTTAAGAACGAGATTCATCTCCTCACATATTTTCAGTATCTTCTTCAGGTTGGCAAGACAAACTTCGTATGTGTGCCCATAGACAAAGAAGTCGTCCATGAATATTTCGATAGAGTCTTCAAGAGATTCTGAAAAGATGGCCATCATGCAACTTTGGAACGTGCTCGACCCATTACAGAGGCCGAACGGCATGCGGCGAAAAGCAAAAGTTTCATATGGATAAGTGAATGTGGTTTTGTCTTGATCTTCTAGAGCAATCATAATTTGGTTATACCCGGCATACCCATCCAAAAAGCAGTAGAAGTCATTTCCGGCCAGATGATCTAGCATTTGGACAATGAAAGGTAAAGGGAAATGATCTTTCTTCGTTGTCGCATTCACCTTGTGGTAGTCCATGCAAATACGCCACCCGGTGATAGTCCTTTTCAGTATTAGTACATTATTTTCATTCGGGGCTACCATTATGCCAACTGTACTCACACGGTCCCCTTTTCTGTTGGCTCTGAGGTAGACGCAACTTCTGGCTCTATCGCTTCTTTTTCTCCTTCTTCTTCTTGAGTCATCGCAATCTCAGGTTTCAATGCAATGGAAGTAGTCTGGCTAGGCTCCTTCCTTTCTCCATCCATAGTTTTTCAACCTGTCTCTTATACACATCTAGATGTGTATAAGAGACAGCTGCTCGTCTGACCGTTATTTCGCGGGAAGAATCCGGGTGGCCCTTCTTTCTGCGCCATAGATTAGAAATTTTGCTGTTGATTCTTCCACGCAAAGTTGGGGTGGTTTCTCCACCCGGGGTTGTAGATGTTAGAGAATGGATTATTTTTCACATAATAAATAGATTGTGGGTTATGCGGGCATTCTTCCATTGCATGTCTATCACCTGTCTCTTATACACATCTAGATGTGTATAAGAGACAGGATTTTTCCACGCAAAGTTGGGGTGGTTTCTCCACCCGGGGTTGTAGATGTTAGAGAATGGATTATTTTTCACATAATAAATAGATTGTGGGTTATGCGGGCATTCTTGCATTGTGTGTCCGTCACCACAAGTCGCACACCTTGGAGAATTCTGATTAATTGCGTTTACTTGCCCATTATGCGATGTTGGGCTGTTGATCGCAATTCCCTAGATTAGGTTCATTATTGCGGTCATCTGACTCTATAGTGAAGCGATAGCACCATTGTTTTCGTTGTTATCCTTGATTCTCAGTCTCTGATCGCTCTCTCTCCAATCCCCGTGGTTTTTAGAGATTCCATCCAAGATGTTCTTAGCCTCATCATACATTTTCTCTAGCAGACCACCAGCGGCTGCCGCATTGGCAACGGTTTGCAAAGCAGGATTTAAACTGTGGTAAAAGATCTCCATTTGCAAGCAGTCTGGTAATCCGTTGTGTGGACACTCCCTTACCAACTTCTTAAACCTCGCCCAGGCATCATTGAGCGATTCGTCCATGTCTTGTTCAAAATTTTTTATTAGTTTCCTTCGTCTAGCATTCTCAGTAGGTGGAAAATATTTCTTCATAAACTTTTCTATGACCTGTTCCCATGAAGTGATCTCTCCTAGCTCGAGGGAATACGCCCATTTTCTTGCCTGATCACAAAGAGAATTAAGGAACTTGCACTATTTATATTAGTTATCTTTTCTATTTCTGCTTTGTACATAAGACTTGTCATCGCATTACACGATCTTTGCATAATCTTCATAGCCAGCCTTGACCTCGGTATCTTGTATCATCTTAGCTCAGATTTACTTTAACGCAATTTATGTATTATCGCATTTTTTCCGCTTTACTTTACTTTATCGCATGTTTAATTACTTGTACAAAAATTCTTTTATAAATTGAAAAACCCCTGGTCGCATATATCACAAGCATAACGTAATAACCTAAAATAGTCCCTGTGTTCGACCTCGGATCACACCGAGAAACTTCAGATGAAATTATACTTGGTTTCAACGTAAGGAAACTTGTGACAACGCATAGCATACTACAAGAACATTTGTTAATAACGCATATCTAGAAGTAGTATTATATCATCATAGTAACAAATCTTGTGTTATAGGTTTATAAGGCATTGCATAAGATTACATTTTGCGTGTCAAGTTTATGGCGCCGTTGCGGGGATTGGTTAACGATTTATTGTTTGAGTGTGTTTGTGGTATTTGCAGGACAGATCTCGTTGTACTGGTTGTTCAACGCAGAGAGCAACTTGACGGTTTTTGAGTACTAGTGCTGAACCAGAATTCGAAGCTGACCCTGAGATCGAGCATACCTTTCGCGCACGACCCGTGTCACCGTTTCTACTAACAACTCATGTTGCTGTCTTTACTAACTACTCATGTTCAATTGCTCATCATCTGCCAAACTCCGCTCGACTCATGTCGTCGTTTCTTTTAACTGGTTAAAGTCTAGACAATTAGCCGTAGATATCACCGGAGTTCCAATTTCTTTCCTCAAACCTTGTTCAAACTTCCTGCATCTATCTCTTTCCTCAGCAATAATCGGAGCATACTGCGATAACTCTGTAAATTTCTACTCATCTTCTGCCACTGACATCGTTCCCTGTGTTAGTCGGAGGAACTCATCCCTTTTCGCATCTCGAAATGAGCTGGGGTAATACTTGTCTTCAAAGGCCTTCCATAACTCAGGCCATAACATCGCAACTGTACTGGGTCTTCTGGAGGATATCACTTTCCATCATTTCTCTGCTTCTTTCTGCAATAAAAAGGTGGCTAGCCCTACTTTCCTATCCTCTGAACAACTCATAATATTGAAATATTTTTCAACTACATCCAACCATAACTCGGCTTTAACTGAGTTTGTTGTACCTTCGAATGTCATAGCCTCTAGGGCTTTAAACCTCTCAATACCATATTTCTTCTCTGGGTCGGCTCATACTGAGCCCACACTGGCTACTAACCTTTGTGCTATCCTGTCAAAAACTACATCTTCTAGTTGGGAATCTGCCCTTGCCTGAGGAGTACTAGACTCTCCCTCAGACGTCGTTTCCTGACCCACTGGATCGTTCACCTTCTTTTTCCCACCCGGTGGGTTCTTTCTAACCTCCGGGCCCTTATTGGTAGGGCCAGTATTTCTGCCTCCTGTCTGCTTACTCTGTCTGCCACTTTGATTCGGCATTTCACTTATTATAATGTACACATGTCAGGAACTCACAGTTTAGGGACTTAGACTTATGCATGAACCTTCCCTCTTATTCCCAGAACCTTAAGCTCTGATACCAACTTGTCAAACCCCCTCCTAAATTACCCTCTTAATCTGGAAGACGATATGACGGTGGTAATTACTAGCCCTACTGCCAGTACTCACCACCTTAGCCTTCTAACCTAAATACCAACTTCTTAAACATTAATAATCTACGCACATAACATGCCTCCATAAGGTTCTACATAAGGTTATATAAACACATGCAAACAACCATGACATAACATCTACAGGAAAAATATTCACAGTTGGGCCCAACAACCCACACAAAGCCTAGTCCCTCTCAAAACATGTGTACATAAACAGACCATCAACCTAAGTTCTTCTTAACAAGTCAAACCTTTTAGTGGCAAGTAGCAGCATGATCAACCTTGAGGAATCTGACCGCTACCTGAAAAAGGAAAACACAGAAAATCTATGGGGTAGTAGCCCAGTGGGTGACTATAGAATCATATTACACCATGCATTATATCATTATAAACATGTAAATATACCAATGAGCATCTCAAGAAACTTTCTCTAAATATAAGCATTAAGAACCATTCTTACACATCATTAAACATCATTATTCCTTAGTTGAGAACGAGCCTATAATGCTCTAACTCCCAACGTCTATTATCGGCCAACAGACCCATACTTCGGCCTCCCTTTGGTGGTATATGGCCTAGGAGACCCATACTTTGGCCTCTCATTCATAACTACCTACGTGCACTATAACTTACATGGTCTTTTATGTGTAAGTATTGAAAACATTAAGTTCATTTAGTCACTCACGGCTCATCGGGGCTCTTAACGATTTATACGCCTCTCCTAGCTCTTCTTGGTCTGAAAGGACATAATTCCTGGTTAAATTCCTTAGAATTCTTAGCAAAATACCTCAGATAGTTCGTCTACTAATGGAACTTTCATCAACAAAATAGCATTACTAGCAAGATAATCATCATGAGTAAATTCATCCTCATGAGCGAGATTAAACATTTCACTAGCAAAACTTTAACCTAGCGAGACTTACCTCTTCTAGCTAGCTTTGCTTCCTCACCAATGAGATTCAGCCCAAGGTTCCAGCGAGATTTCCTTCTTGAGGGAGATTTAGCACAAAAATCAGCAAGATTATCATCTTGAGCGAGATCCTTATCCTCCTTATCTCGCTCTCACTCTCTACGGTAGCTGTTTGCTTGTTCTTCCCAAGCAGCTGTCTGTTTATGCACAAATTCTCTATTTCAACTACAAAAATTCATCACTCAAAATACATAACTCTTTTCAAGAAACTTCCTTCTACAAACTTATTTAGAATTAAGTATCTTTCTTACCTTCAAATATCAGCTGAAAATTCCTTGTAGTTTGGCCTGGAGCTTCCAATATTCATCTTGAGCCCTGATTAAACCGAGAATCTGCCCCCTTCTACAAATTCTTTACTTTTGTCCTTCTCCTCCCGAAATCTTTCTCCGGCAAGACAACCTCGAAAATTAGATTCTCCCAACTTTCAAATGGCACCGATCTCACTAAATTTGCTTATGCCAATTGCCGAAATCAAGCTTTTTAATTCCACTTCCTTTTAATTCTCCTGCCGCCACCCGAGTTCAAAGATTAAACCGCCACGTCACCCCACACTTAATGCCTCCGGCCAAAGCAAACTAGTGAGCTTCCTCATTTAATGTGCTTTTTTTTCCTTCCCTTCCTCCATAACTCCTATAAACAACATGGATTTCCATTTGTTAAATATTTAATATAACATTCCTTTGGCTAAACATGCTTATCTAGGAAACTTAGGGTTCGTGGTTTACAAGAATGCGTTGTCGCATAGCTGCAATCATTCCATGGTCGCATTTGCATAACACTGCAACTCTACATGATGACCACAATCGCTTGACGAGCGCAACTCCCATGCGATGGACGCATATGGATGATTACCGCAACGTTCATACGTTGATCGATGCATTCGGCTTTGCGATGGAGTGTTTCTCCGCATGTGGTCGTCTATGTGGTGGTCCGGTTTCCGTATTTGCGTTCATTTCCTATATTAGCTACAAAAATAGAACATTGAATGCATAATTAACGCAAAGTAAAGGGTTAGCTGAGATTCAACATGCTGATCGACGCAAACTCATATTCTCATGAATTCCTATCATGATCGACGCAATTTCTGCCTAACCACCTTTATAATTCTAAGTAAAAGGACTAAGATGGTATGCATTTCTGCATGTTATCATGCGACAGCCAATGCCTTAAGAGGTTAGAACAACGCATGCAGCGTGATGGAGGCGATGGATAGAGGCATACGACGATGGAGACATGTGGCGATGGATACGGTAGTGTTACACGAGGCATGCGGTGATGCACTGCAAAGGCATGCGGTGCGAGGGCATGCGGCAATGCTAAGGTGTGCGGCCAAAGGTATGCATTGATGGTATACGACAGCACTATGCGTTGGTGTCACACAGTGATGCTATGCATCGATGCTATGTGACAACGCTATGCGGCGATACTATGCATTGGTGTTACACAGCGGTGCTAGGCATTGGTGGCATGCGTCGGCCTTGCTACACGAGAGTATCAGGTTGAGGGCATGTAATGATGTGGCCTATGGTATACGGCCGATGGTATGCATGTATGCAGCTGAAGGAATGTGTTGGTAGTATGCGATGGCATGCGGCGATGGATGCGATGGTTATGATGGATGTGGCGGCCTTACTAAAGTATGAGCTAGGCGATGAAACGAGCTAAGGTGGACGCATGGTGATTTGTCCTTGCGTTGCTAAGGCTTGTGGTAACAAAGTTCATGAGCTTGGTTGCGTTGGTCATAAGGGATGCGTTAGCAAGAACCAAGGTGACGGCAAGCTATGCATTAAGGTGTTGAGTTGAGAACCAAGTCGACCCAAAGGTTGCCATGCATTGGTGATGTGCTATACGTTGGACATCGAGGGCATGTGAACGCATAGGACAAGGCTAGTAGTATGCGTTCAAAGGTTGTTGGTCATTATCCTAGTTGAATGCATATGAAGTTGGATGGACGCATATGAAGGATGAACGTATATGAAGGATGGACACATTCAAGAATGTCATCCGGACATGTGGCTTATTGGGAAGGAATCTTAGACCTTAAGCAAATGAAGTGGATGCATAAGAAGACATGCAAACTTGAGGGCTATGCATTTGTAAAAGGGGAGCAAGACACCTTGGCTTGCACTGATGCAAGATTGCGGTAATAGTGTAAGGAAAAGACACTCGGACATGCGGCCAAGTAGGAGGTGTCGACCTTAGAGCAATCTTGGATGCTTATAAATAGGGCCAAGGACTTCAGACCATAACTCAAAATCTCCTCAAAGGACATTCAGAATATGAAGGCTGATTGGGAGACTATGCCTTGATAGAGGAACACATGCGTTGGTAGCAAGACCATGCATCGGTCATGAAGTTCCAAGAGCAAGAGATGTTGTTGGATAGGAAGGTCTAGAAGTAGCATCAATTTGGGACGAGGAGTTCTCCCAGAATACTCTTGCGTTTGATGTTATTCCAAAGCCATCTGGAAGCTAAAAGAGTCTAATTTTCAGATAGGGCAGTAGGAGAAGAAGATTCAAGGAATCGGGCTGGAGAATGAGGACAAGACAGAAGGGTCGACCTATTGGGTAAGCTGGGCCAATCTTAATTTTTTTATGTTTCTGGCCAAACTATGAGGAGTTATGAGCTACGATTTTGAGGTAAGATTCTTGAGACATTTTAGAGCATATTTGTAGAAGAAAGTATCTCGAGATAAAGCATAGAACTATGAGTAATCGGATCTTAGAGTTCAAAAGGGAGCCCGAGGTGATCAATGAACTTCTTGAGAGAAAGATTCCTATCCTTACCAAGGTGAGTGGTACTTTCCTTTAAGTCTTAAAGCATATTTTTAGAGTAAATTGTGTATGCTTATGTTATGAATGATATTATGTGATCAGGATGGTCAGGGGGTCAATAGACGTTGTTCCTAAGCCCGTAAGCAAAACCACATGGGATGGTCAGGGGACTGAGAGGTCTAGTTCCTGAGCCTGTGGGAGGATCCTCGTATGGGATGCTTAGAGGGCTGATAGGCCTAGCCTCTGAGCCCATGAGCGGGGAGCTATGTGTACATGGGAGACAAAGGGAACGAAAAGAGTAAACATTGTATTTAATAACAGTCAACTATCTACCGTGTGTGTATGTAGAGAATAGACTAATTCTAAGTAGTTATCAGTTTAGCTATCTACCGTGCGTATAGATAGAGTTGAGAACAGACTCATTCAAGGCTGAGGATTGATTGTAATCTCATATTTATGAGTTGAAATAGACTCTAGACGTTGCTTACCACTCACTGAGCTTTGTAAAGGTCATTCTTTTATTTCAAGTTTTCTTCCCAGGTAGTGAAAGGTGATGAGTTCCAGGGTGCTGCTAAGGTCAAGGTCTACCAAGAGCCACAGTTACACTTCCAGAGGGTTTTAAAGAGTTATTGTTGTAAACTTTGTTGTTAAGTCTTGGAGTTGTATAAACATTACATTGTTGTAATAAAATGGGCCTACTTAATAAGTTATTGTTATCTCTTTGACTTAAAAGTTTACTGTGCGTAGTAAAGAGGTTCAGTTGGAAAGTAGGTATCAAAAAAGGGTAGTATCTGTGGTCCCTCACTCCTCTCCTTAGGCTCAGGAATGCGAGCTCGGGCTAGGGTGTGAGAGCTCGATAGTTGCACTCTCCCCACTATAGATATATTTTGTCCATTTTAACAATAATCAGTAAGTAAACCTTCCCAGGTCGTTTGTATTTATAGTTAGGTCAAAGATTACCATTTTACCTCTGTAAATATATATGGCTCCTTAAGTTCCCACTGATCCTCCATTAAACAATTGATTTATAGTCCAACTTAAAAATCATAACCCTCTCTTCCATGAGAGTGCAGGCCCCATTGTTCAAAACAAGGCAACAACACCTAAGAGAACAACCCATCTACTAACCCTAAATCGGGTAGGAGTGAATTCCATATTGCAAAGCTACGTCCCCAACTATCTATCCGGTCTTATCCCCAAAATGGGAGGCTTATTGAGCAATGTTGTTCGACTACTCTCACATATGCAGATCAAAGGATATTCCTAAATAATTAGGAGTTCATAGTTAGCTCAGAATTAAGATCAAGTTACCCTAGGTCATTGAGTTTGAGATTGTCAGTTTTAACAGTAAAAAGTTGTTATAAAGAAAAGTTACTATTTTAAGGTCCGGTCTTATGCAAACTCATTGCACAGGATGTTCCCACTCACATTTCTCCACATGAATGATTTTTGGATCACATCATTTCTATCAGTATACAAATTAAGCCACATTCAATAATGTCACCAGGATGAGGTACCCAATCTCATCCGTATACTTATAGACCATTTTGGCTACATAATACAACTTGATCTACTTTTATGTTGCCACATAAACATTACAAGAATTTGGGTCTATCTTGACAGTGAAAGCCATCGGCATAAGCTAAATAGACCGTCGGGAAAACCTTTCTCGATGGTGGGGAAGTCGACGGCAATACCATCGGGAATGCTTCGTTGGGGAAACCTCCCCTGACGGTATGGAAGTCGTGTCATGGGAAAAAGAATTATCTCAACGGATATAGGATGGGACGTTCCCACGATCCCGAACACTGTCAACACAAAGGGACAACTCCAAACGGTCAACCGCCAAGATTTAATGGTTATCTTGACGGTTTAAAAGACATCTTGATCGGTTAATATATCTCGACAGTACAGTTTCCGTCGGCCGATTTTACTTTCATCTAACAATGACTACAGACCATCGGGAGATATTAATATAGCCCAACGATTAGAGTACCGTTGGGCTATGGTCCTTTACCCCGACTGTCGTTAGCCACTGCCGGGATATCGTTTAAATCTCGACGGTTAGTAGCAACCATCGATATTTCTCCGATGGACCGTCGAGAGTATATATTTAACCAAATATAATACCTATTTAAATCTGTTTATTTATTTTCTTTTTTTAGATCTTTTTTTTTTTTCCAAATGTCACACCTATTCGAATCTTACAAATATCAATCAAACTAAAATAAGATTGCCAAAATGAAGTAAATGTCTATAATAGATAGTAAATAATATATAGAAAACACGTTTGAATCTACAACCTTAATCCAAGAGTTACTATAACATCCACAATTTCTTAATAAAAACCATAACATCCAGAACTTCTTAATCCAAAAAATTAATAAATGGTAACAAACCCTAAAGTAAATAGTGAGAGATGCATCTACAACCTTAGTCCACAATTCCTAAATCCAAAATAACATTAACATATCAACCAAAATATGCTTACTGGGACATCTTCAACAAAAATCTCCACATACCTACAAAACACAAATTTAAATAAGTTTAATGATCAATATACTATATACCAATCTCAAAATGAATATAGAATTTAAAACTCAACTAAGAACTTTAATGAATTGAAACAAACCAACTCAAACTTGCATATTTCAATCTCAAACTCAATATAGAACTTAAAACCCAATTTGCATACTTGTACTTAAATATAGATATGCATATTTCAATCTCAAACCAAGACATATCTATATTTACTTAAACAAACCAACTTACCTCCCCCCAAATTATTCTTAATCCCAATATACAAACCAA
>NC_052352.1:52468466-52525946 GCF_009727055.1 Benincasa hispida | reverse complement strand
ATTCTCAATCCCAATATACAAACCAACATAATTAAAAATTGAAACAAACCGCCACATAACATTTACTTAAACTTATATCTTCATTTACTTAAACAAACCAACTTAAACTTAAACATATTTGTACTTAAACTCAACTTAAAACAAACCAACTCATAACAATTGAAACAAACCAAGAAATATCTATATTTACTTAAACAAACCCCCCATCCCCCAAAATAATTCTCAATCATAATATACAAACCAACTAAAACACATATCTATACATTTTATGTTGTTACCATAACTGTAGGATAACAACATACACAATCATCTAATTTAGCATAAAATGAAATTCAAACTCAACTTCATAAAATTAACTATACTTTACATAACTATACGTTTATGTTGTTACCATAACTGCAGGATTACAACATATACAATCTTCTAATTAGTTTACTATGAAAGTCGAAGAGCTCATACGTTTATGTTGTTACAATAACTGTAGGATATTTTTTCACTTTTTTACCCTTTGGTGCTCTACCAAGGCCCACTCTTGTGCACAACACCTACTCGCATAATACTTCATCCGATATTCGTTCAGACATAGAAATACTCTAACACTCCACCTTTGTCATATATTCCATACATCACACTAGATAGATATCATATTCATGGAATATGATTCACTTTCAAGATGCCTTGGTGGTGAAATGGTAGACATGCGAGACTCAAAATCTCGTGCTAAAGAGCGTGGAGGTATCCATAGAACATCTGGCGTAACATAGATAATAAATAAATGGGAGTTAATATCATTCCAATTGCCATTACCAAAGTAATTAGTATTTTTGTCACTCTCCAGTTTATGGTCGCTTCTCTATGGTACCAGTTGTTGCTTCATTGAATTCACTTCATTAATAGGTTCACGATTCGACTTTGATCGTTATGGACCATTTAAACCTTTATTGTAAAAACTACAGTGGAAAAACAAATAACTCCCTGGAAAAACTACAACTGTTGTTAACCAAGGAAAATAATTCGTAGTAAAAACAAGATATACTTGGACTAAAAAAACCCATGTTCGAAAAATCAACCAACATTTATCAAATTTGAAAAAGGGTCAGAAGAAATGGTTCGATCCTCTTATTTTTATTTCTCAAACCGAGAGATCCATGGAGGATTCTCTCAGCTCAACCATTTGACTCTACATCAATAATTAAGAGTAACTACTGTATGACAATTGTATATGAATAATGTTACATTGAGGAACAAAAACTTACATATGCATCATTCGCAGCCTGATTAACAAATGAGTTATCACTCCTATAGTGTGTTTGCTTAAATAAGTCCACTAGGTCCATTGTTTGACCGTCGGATCCTTTCTGTTAAACAATTCACAAGATATTAAACATACTTTCTTCGAAACCAAATATAAAAATACTTTTATTTTTACCGTGGATTCTCTTATGCATATGAAAGTCTTAGAACCAGCAATATGAGTTTACTTTAAGGTACACCAATTCCTTTGATTAGTCTCTTCCACTTTCTAAGAAAATGAGAAATAAGCGAAAATGAGTAATCGAAATGTATGTAAACAAAAAAAAAACACACACATACACACAAAAATTATTACTTTCCAGTCGATGGATTCAAACTTATTGCATAAAAGTGTCAATCCTCTATGTCATCTTTAAGTTGATCAGGTGGGTGTGCTCGTGCATCTTCAGGACTTGTATATTTTTTATAGTGTCTGTGTAGTTCCCCCTATACTCTTTGAACGAAATTTTCATCTGTTCATTGATGAAATCATTGACCAGTTTGTTGGACAAGTCTAAGACAAAATGATTTTGATTTAAGAAAGGAAAGAAAAACTAATTAGTATGGAAGCTGATGCATATATAATTTGTAAAATATAAAATGACCTTACCAATAATTGACTCTTAACAAGCTCTCTTGTTTCTATTGGTACCTCTCTCCATGATCCATAATGAATGGAAAAAGATACCCCAACATGGTACTAATGGCATTGCTAAACCTTGTTGCATTGTTGCAAATTGGTTTCTCCCATTCAGGGTCGATTTCAATAGGAATTCTCCCAAATTGTTGAACATATTTATCCAAATCAAAATTTTGAAAGTATCCGCGTCCAACCCTAGTAGTCGTACAACCAGACTCTGAAGAATTTATATGTTGTTAGTTTAATTAAACATTAGTTTATATAAAAATGTGGATCTAAAATAACTTGTATTATCTCCCACAAAGGATGATGTGCCAATTGCTCAGGCTGTAAGTACTCCAGTATTGCCTCCTCATCAGTATGACCTACCATTGTTCCTATGTAAACAATAATATATATGTTATACAACAATATGTAAGTTATGAAATAAAAAAGAAAATACATATTTACATGCTTATTCCGTATCATTAAGATGTTCATCGAAAGTCAAACTCCTATTAGAAGATGATTGTACATCATCCTCCTCGTCATTTATGAAGTCATCATCAACTCGCTGAATTATCCGTTCTTCTATGATTATAGGATCAACATCAACTCTACATAAACTAATAACATTCATTGATTCATGGATGTACGAGTAATACTATTCACCACTTCTAACAACTCATGTTGGTCATTCTCACATTCTTCTGCTTCTGGCATGTCCCACGTACGCTTGTTTTGGACTACTTGCACCACCTTCTAATTATTACAATATTTAGGATCGTTGATATAAAACACTTGTTTGGTTTGACTTGAAAATACAAAAGGCTCGTTAACAAACCAATGACAAGTTGTATTAATTGATATATACCCCAAATCCATGTGTACTTTATTGGTCTTTTTAGGGTTTGTATCAAACCAAGTACATTTAAACATAATTACACATCTTACCTTCGCATACTGAAAGTCCAATACTTCATTGACAACACCATAGAAATTAAGGAGATCACCTCCAACTTCATTTTGTGAAGGCATCATGATCCCGCTATTTTGCGTACTCCGACAATTATCACGCACAATACTATAATAGTGTACTCCATTAACAATGCATTCGTTGTAGGAGTGCATTTTTTTAACTTGGCCCCATCGCTAATGAATATATGTCATCAGACATGTCTTCCTTTTCACACAATGAAAGAACTTGTTAATTCAGTACAACACAATAAATCTTAACAAATAATGTCACCTAAATTAATTCAATTGAATTTTTATTTATCTTTTAAACCCATACTTACATGAGATTTGAACCAATCAAGAAAGCCTTCTTAGTCCCTTCAATATAAATCATCCTAACTTTGAGCTTTATGTCGAATTAGTCTCAAATATTGCCTATAAGCAAGAGATGTGTCTCAATTTTATATTTCACACTTTGTATCAAAATAATAAATTACAATAGACTATTCGAAACATACGTTCGATAAGATTTAATTTCCATGCAATTATTCAAGATGTACCAATGTGCATTGCATTTCTCTTCTCTCGATAATGTCCTTACTCTTGGTGCATGGTCACATGTAAGCTTGAAATTTGAATTGTGCAAAAACTTATTCGATTGAGTTTTAATTGCAGCGGACGGAACAAATGTAATGCTGCAACAAAGGATGGAATAAATGGTGGGAAATGGATGGTATGATGTGGAGTAGTGGATGGGTGAAGTGGATGATGTGTATGCACTCTCGATAATAAATGCGATACTACGTTCTAAAATACTGTATGCGATGATGCTGATATGCGTTCGTAGTATGCATTCATATAGTACGCGCATGTCACAAGTTTTCTTGCGCTGGAACAAAGTATAACTCCAACGCAAGTTTCTCAGAGTCAGAGTGATCTAAGATCGAACACGGGGATTACGGTGATCAATGCGATACTAATGTGATATATGCAACCGAAAACAAAATAATAATGAATTGTATTGGAAAAAGTAAAATGCACTAATTGTGAAAACTGGATTTCCATTTTCCCTACTTAAGCAGTTTAAATGGATTGTTTAGTAGTTTTGAAATAAGCCATAACTAGTGAAAATTCAGTTAAGTATAATGCCAAAAAGGAACTATGCATTGGAAGCCAAGAAAGAAATGGCTTAAGTATTAGACAATGTGTTGGCCTTATGCTAAGCGTTGGTGTGGTGCCATGCATTGGCCATGAACCTTTAAAAGATTATTTGGGCTCGGAAAGAGGCTAAAGTATGGCTGAGTAGAAAGGCTATGTGAGGACAAGCATGGGCAGCCAATGTTTTGAGAGATTAGCAGACCATGCGGTAGCCTCAAGTTGTGCGGACATAGGCGCTGGGCACGGGAGATGCGTGCGCGGGTTGATCGTGTAGCTAAGGTATGGCGCTACACGATGGTATGCGACAATGCTACACAATGTTATGCGGCGATGCTACGCGATGGTATGCGACGATGCTACGCGATGGTGTTATGCGACAATGCTAGCGATGGTGTAGATGGACACACTGAGGTATGATGGGCGCATATGGGATTGGATGGACGCATTCAAAGTCTTCAGTCAAACATGTGGCTTTTTGGGAAGAAATCTTAGGCCTTAAGCAAGTGAAGTGGATGCACAAGAAGACATGAAAATGTGAGGGCTATGTGTTGGTAAAAGGGGAGGAAGACACCTTGGATTGCGGGGACCTGAAGGTTACGGTAATTGTGTGGGAAAAAATCATCTGGACATACGGTCAGACAAGAGGTGTCTCACTGGGGGAGATCCTGGACATCTATAAATAGAGAGGCTTAGAGCATGGAATTCTCACATTTCCACTCGGGCCTATTGGAGTAAAGGCAGAGGAAGATCCAGTTTAGGCTTAAGCAGCAGACTTGTCGCATGTTGCAGCCACCCCAAGCGCGCACTTCGTAGGACGCATTCACGCGGCAGACGCACACCGCATAGCTCAACTAGTCGGCGACACGCACGCCCAGATGCCCACGGTTGTCTGTGTAGGGAATGACCGGCCAGAGCACCCTATTGCTCGTTTGCACACACCAACGCATACCTCTACCGCTCAGATGCCTCCCAAGTGCGAAATTAACTTCTAAAAAGTTGTTGTAGTAGTAGCTTATCTGAGAATCAACTTAAGTAGGTAAGCTGGCTGTTATGATTTTCTTTAGGATTATGTATGATTAAATTGAAATATTGATGAAATAATGGATAAACTTGAAATTCTTAGAAAAAGGGAAAGATCCAAAGAAACTAGGAAACAACCAGAGGAAATCTTACGGGAGAAACAGTGAGTGGTCTTTTCATTACGTGGATGAATGAGACTCATATATATATATATATATATGAAGGTCATATGTGCTTAGCATGACTAGGTCGGATAATTGTTGGGATTGGTTATCACATTAAAATGCTTTATGCGGGTGATTATATTGGAAACTGGATTCGTACCGGAATGTTGTAGCATGTGTTGGAGTCGCTTGACTGGGATTGCCAAAGCACTTTGCTGGAATTGTCAGCATACCCAAACATGTCTAACAAGGGAGGTCAACATGTGCACATTCGACGGGACACGGGTACTAGACTTGTTTTCCATGTCAGACAACTCAGGTCATTCGGAAAGAATACCGAAGGACTGGGAACACATGATCTTGCCAAAACGTCTAGCTGACAGGCTAGGGAGGTTATATTTATTATATATTGGTATTCATTTTTTTTTGCACTACGTGTTAAGATTAAGAGTTTCTAGAATTAAAGATAATATTTGAACATACCACTCACTAGGCTTATAGCATACGGTCTCTCTGTTTGTTTTTTTTTTCCTCCCTAAGTTGCGGCGCAAATCAGTTAGGGAAGCCCCCAGAGGTCTAAATAAACTCTAACCCGTTGGACGAGACTTGGATCATAATAATTGAAAGTCAATAGGGTTTAAGAGTAACCTAGAAAATGTCAGGCCTAAGAAATTACAAACATTATAGGTTACAGAGGGCTAATTGTCAGACTAATAGAGATAGAACATCTGATGTCATTGAAGAATGGTATTGGTTGTTTCACTTCCTTTCTCGGATCTTAGGCAGAGTTAGGATTCGAGAGAGGGAGTGACACTAATTAAATAAAATGTGATGATAAGAATATAAATCGATGATAAAATAAGTCGAGCACAACTTCACCACAAGACTTTGTGTTGATCGTGCTCGTAAACATTCGCCCGAGAACGATCACCGCAACTTGGTCAGCGCAACATGGTGGGCACATCTGAGTGAAAGGCCAATTAAGAGCGATAGGATAAAAAGTTGATGACAGTCGAATCCAAATTAAGTTGACAGCTGATAATGGTCACAAAGTACATTTAGCTTTATCGGTAACAATCATTCGACGCGTCAATCAGGAATTAAAGTTGNCCAAATTAAGTTGACAGCTGATAATGGTCACAAAGTACATTTAGCTTTATCGGTAACAATCATTCGACGCGTCAATCAGGAATTAAAGTTGTCCCATCTGTACAACTGGGAGAGAGAAACCGCCTTTCACCATGGATGCTCTATAAATACCAAGTGCATTCTTCAGAAAAGGGGTTCACGACTTTTACAATCTTTTGTTCCAGTTCGCACGTCTTCTTTTTTAGTTTTCTTTCATTTTAAGGCGGACGCGAGGGAGAAGTTGTGCCGGTAGATCATTCCGGTAAGCTTGGGAGAGCACCAAAAGCTTCAAAGATAGGGAGAGGGCTGACGCCTGCGGAAACCAGAATATCTTTAGATCAAAATAGAGATTCCAGTGTAAAAAGCCTCGATCCGTAAGGAATTGCTACCAGGCTCTCTACCTTAAACTTCCATTGGCATTTTGTACTTAACTTATTTATAAGAATGGAATTTCTATCTCTATACTTGTTCACTCTCTGTGATTCACGCATGAGTAGCTAAATTAGTTGAATGGGTTGAAAAGCATTTAGCTAACACAACTAGGGAATCTTCATTCTTTGCGATTACCTTGTTTATGTATGCTTCATTCGTCCATTAGGGATACTCGGGATGGTAGTCTAAGAACAAGATCTAGACTTAGGAAGGTCAGGTCAGAATCTAGGCTTGGGAGAGTCAGATTAGAATGCATAATACAAGAGATAGGCGCTTAGCAATGAGCACTATTTGTTATCAACACATCTCATGCATCCTAGAGATAGGATACGATTATATACGGTCACCTTGCTTTCATGCATTTTGCATCATCCCATACGACAAAAGTAAAGACTTACGAATAAGCTCTATGGAAATTTTGCATGCAACACAAGCATCCTAGATTTAGGAGCATCGCATTTACATTGGAAAATGACTTGTTGTGCATGGTAGTAACATGATCGCATAGTCTGACGCATTCACAAGTAACGCTAGCTAAAGATCTTCTCAACCCATTCATTGCATACTCATTGCATCTATCAACACAACTTTCATTTCTCAAATCCTCCGCATTTATTTATTTCTTTTTAATCAACGCGATCAACAACCAAACACTTTATTTATTTTCCCGGTTACCACAAAGTTTTCATAAAAATTATCAACGCAATCTATTTTCACGAGTCCCTGTGTTCGACCCTCAACTTACCAGGAAACTCAAAGGAATTTATACTTGAATTCCGCTGGGGCTTGAGTGCACAACGCAATTCCATCAGTGCATAACATCCATATTTCCACTTAATAAAATAATGCATCAAGTTTTTGGCCCCATTGCCGGGGACTTCGGCAAAATAGTTTTTTAACGGTAATTTTTTTTATTTCTTTGCGGGACTCTCAATCTCTGGCGAATTACAACCAGAAGATTGAGAGGACTTTTAGATGAAGATTGAGAGACCGCCAACAGCAACAACAATCCGATAAAGAAGAGATGTCGGAGCAGCTTAGAGATGGAGCACCAAATGATAACAATGTCATGGCGAATCTGATTTTGTTGGCAAAGGATCGCAATAGAACCATTAGGGACTATGCATCACCAAACCTCTATGATTTCTATCTAGGAATCATGAGGCCTGCCCTCGACGGAAGTAGATTTGAGATAAAATCGGTGATGCTACAGATGATCCAGACTGCATGTCAATTCGGAGGAAGGTGGCGAGGATCCACACGCCTACCTCCGAAGTTTTATTGAAATCTGCAATACTTTTGTGTTCCCAAACATCTCTGCTGAAGAAGTTCGACTAACATTGTTCCCATTTTCTCTCTATGATCAGTCTAGGATGGGCTTATTCGCTCGAACCAGGAGAGATTACTTCTTGGGAGCATGTAGTGGAGAAATTCATGAAAAAGTATTTTCCACCTACCAAGAACGCAAGACGAAGGAAGCTTATTACAAATTTTGAACAAGATATGGACGAATCGCTCAGCGATGCTTGGGCGAGGTTTAAAAGGTTGGTCTGGGATTGTCCGCATAATAGGCTACCAGACTGCCTTCAAATAGAAATTTTTTATCACAGTTTGAATCCCGCTTCGCAGACCGCTGCCAATGCGGCAGCCACTGATGGTCTTCTTGACAAAACTTATGATGAGGCAAAGAATATCCTGGACCACATCTCCAAGAACCATGAAGAATGAAGGAAGAGTGACCAGAGATTGAGACTTAAAGATTCTAACGCAAACAACAGTGCTATTGTTTCATTACAAAACCAAATGACCGCAATGATGAATTTGATTCAAGGAATGGCGATCAGCAGCCCAACACTGCAAGGTGGGCAAATCGACGCAATAAGTCAAAACATTATAAGGTGTACGACTTGTGGTGATGGGTATGCGATGGAAGATTGCTCTTAAAATCCACAGTCTGTATATTTTGTAAAAAATAATCCCTTTTCAAACACTTACAACCCCAGGTGGAGAAACCACCCTAATTTTACCTGGAAGAATCAACAACAAAATTTTCATCCTGTGGCGCAAAAAGAAGGGCCACTGGGATTCTTCCAATGCAACAACGATCAACAAAGAAATCAAGCAAGTAGCTCACAACAACCACCGCAACCTTTTTCACTGAGAGCCTATTGAAGCAATATATAGAGAAAAACGAGACAGTGCTTCAAAGTCAAGCTACGTCCATCCGCAACCTCG
This sequence comes from Benincasa hispida, assembly GCF_009727055.1. Lineage (NCBI taxonomy): Eukaryota > Viridiplantae > Streptophyta > Magnoliopsida > Cucurbitales > Cucurbitaceae > Benincasa > Benincasa hispida. The sequence continues at coordinate 52,516,940 of NC_052352.1, read as the reverse complement.
AATTGCAAATGGGCTAGATTGCGAGTGAGCTGAAATGTATGCCGCAAGGGGCGTTGCCAAGTTCAACCAAACTTCCACGCAACCGAGAAGGATCAGGTAAGAAGCAATGTCAGTTGTGACATTGCGCAGTGGAAAGACTGGAGGGGGAAAAGAAGAAACATAGTAGAACAACTTCCATCGCAACAGAGCCTGAGATTGCGGTAACGCAAGAAGAAGAAAGTAAAAATGAAGCAGTGGAACCTGAGGTTGCGTTGACCTCGAAGTCAAATGAAATGGGAAGCGTGAAAGTCCAGTTACCACCTTTTCCTTAAAGGCTAAGGAAGAAGAAAAACGAAGAGCTATAGTACCAACACTTTTTATCTATGTTAAAGCAATTACATGTTAACATTCCTTTCATTGAAGCGATTGAGGAACTGCCTGCCTATGCCATTTTTTTGAAGGACATGGTAACTAAGAAGAGAGGCACTGGAAAATTTGCCACGGTGGCACTAACGCAAAGTTCCAAATCCATTCTCCCACCGAAGATGAGCGATCCTGAGAGCTTCACTATTCCTTGCTCCAAGGAGGACTCTATATTGGGCAAGCCTTGTGTGATTTAGGGGCCAGCATAAATTTGATGTCGTTGTCAATTTTTAGATAATTAAAGGTGGGGCAACTTGTGCCCACATCAGTGACTCTCCAATTGGCTGACAGATCCCTGGTTTATCCAAAAGGTAAGGTGAAGGATGTGCTAATCGAGATTGATAAATTGATTCTACCAGCTAACTTCATCATTAGACTACGAAGCCTACAAAGATGTGCCCATCATTTTGGGACAACCTTTCCTATCAATGAGTCATGCTCAAATTGATGTGCACAAGGGAGAGATCACTTTGAGTATAAACGGACAGAAGCTCAAATTTAATATAATTCGTGCCATGAAATTTCCAGATGAAGAAGACCTGCATGATTCTGATGATGACCTGAATTTGATTAAAGAAGAAAAGTCTAATGAAGAGTGTGAAGAAGAGGATGCCAACGCATCCGTAGCTGCCTGTAATGCAATCGTAGAAAAAACAAACAAAGTAGAACAAATGATCGCAACGCAAGAAGAAGAACCAAAAGAAGAAAGAAAAACAACGCAACCTTCCTTCGTGGAACCACCAACACTTGAACTAAAGACCCTACCAACCCATTTGAAGTACGCATTTCTGGGGTAGAATAAGAAGCTGTTAGTGATAATTTCCTCTGCGCTCAATGAATATCAAGAGAACGCGTTGATGAACATTCTCAAGATACATGTGCGAGCAATTGGCTGGACGCTCGCTGACATCAGAGGAATTAGCCCCGCGTACTGAATGCACCACATTCTTCTTGAGGATGACCACAAAGCAACAATTGAAAATCAACGCAGACTTAACCCTGCGATGAAGGAGGTCATCAAAAAGGAGATTATCAAGTGGCTGGATGTAGGCATTATCTATCCCATAGTAGATAGCACACGTGGGTCATCCCCGTGCAATGCATGCCGAAGAAGGGCAGAATGACAGTAGTCCCAAATGAGAACAATGAATTCATACCGCAAAGAACCATCACTAGATGGCGCATATGTATGGACTATCGCAAGTTGAATGCGGCCACAAAGAAAGATCACTTCCCTCTGCCATTCATTGATCAAATGCTAGACAGACTAGCAGGGAATAATTTTTACTGCTTTTTGATGGGTATGCCGGATATAATCAAATCATAATAGCCCCTGAAGATCAAAACAAGACCACATTCACCTGCCCATATGGGACATTTGCTTTCTACCACATGTCGTTTGGCCTTTGCAATGCGCCGAGCATGTTCCAAAGGTGCATGATGGTGATCTTTTCAGATTATCTCGAGGACTCAGTGGAAATATTTATGGATGACTTCTCTATTTATGGGAACAGTTATGAAGTCTGCCTGGCCAATTTGGAAAAAAATCTGAAGAGATGTGAAGAGACGAACCTGGTGCTCAATTGGGAAAAATGTCACTTCATGGTGAAAGAGGGTATAGTGTTGGGACACAAGGTCTACCGGGAAGGGTTGAAGGTGGACAAAGCAAAGATTGAAGCAATTGAAAAACTCCCACCTCCAACCAGCGTGAAGGTCGTGCGAAGCTTCTTGGGGCATGCTGGATTCTATAGACGATTTGTCAAGGACTTTTCTAAAATTGCATGACCACGTAGTGCGTTGTTAGAGGCGGATAGGAAATTTGAGTTTAACAACAATTGCCTCAATGCATTCAGAGTATTAAAAGATGCGCTGATTACCGCGCCCATACTAATTGCGCCGGATTGGACAATGCCATTTGAAATCATGTGCGACGCAAACAGGTATGTGATGAGGGAAACATTAGCGCAAAAGAAGAAAACTATTTTGCACTCGATCGCATATGCGAGTAAAACTCTAAACCCTACTCAAATAAATTATACCACCACTAGGAAAGTACTCCTGGCTGTGGTTTTGCGTTGGAGAAATTCAGGGCATATCTGTTGGGAACCAAGTTATTCATTCACACTGATCACTCGACAATCAAATATTTAATGACAAAAAAATATGCAAAGCTGAAGTTGATCAGATGGGATCTCCTCCTTCAAGAATTTGATATCGAGATAATTGATCGGAAAGGGGTAGAGAATCGAGTTGCGGATCACTTATATAGACTGGAAAATCTCGAGGTTTACCATAAGGAATCATAGGTGAGTGTCGTGTTCCTGGACAAGCAGTTGTTCCACATAGAAGAATTGCCTTGGTATGCGGACATCGTTAATTATTTTGTTTGTGAACAATGTCCTAACAATTACACCTACCATCGACAGAAGAAGCTCAAGCATGAATGCAAACAATATGATTGGGATGAGCCGAATCTATATAAAAGAGGTGCAGACCAAATCATTCGATTATGCGTACCAAATGCTGCTCAACAACGCATATTATCACAATGCCACAATTCGCCATATGGAGGGCAGTTTGGAGGGAAACGCACTACAGCCAAAGTTTTGAAAAGTGGATTCTTTTGGCCTTCATTATTTAAGGATGCTACTGACTATGCAATGAAATGTGATCGATGTCAGCGCACCGACAACATTTCATGGAAGAATGCATTGCCAATGAGCACCATCTTGGATCTGGAATTATTCGACGTATGGGGGATTGATTTCATGGGGCCATTCCCTCCTTCGCATGGAAAACACTATATTTTATTGGCCGTTGATTATGTCTCCAAGTGGGTAGAGGCAATAGCATGCGCTGCAAGTGATGCGGCGGTAGTCTCCCAGTTCTTCAGGAGAAATATTTTCACTCGTTTTGGCACTCCCCGTGCCATCATAAGTGATGAAAGATCACACTTTGTCAATCTCAATATCAAGGAGCTGCTACGCAAGTACAATATCCATCACAAAGGAGCTGCTCTGCAAACTAATGGCCAGGCTGAAGTGTCCAATCGTGAAATTAAATTGATACTTGAGAAGGTAGTAAAACCTTCACGGAAAGATTGGGCAATGAAGCTTGATGATGCGTTGTGGCCATACCGGATCGCATTTAAGACACCAATAGGTATGTTCCCCTATGTGTTGGTATTTGGTAAGGTATGTCATTTGTCTTTGGAGCTAGAGTATAAAGTATTGTGGGCGGTCAAGAAACTGAATTTTGATTTGAAAAAGGCAGGGGAAGCGCGAAAAATGCAGCTAGTCGAGCTAGAAGAATGAAGGATCAACGCATATGAGAATGTGAAGATTTATAAAGAGCGCACCAAGCGCTGGCATGATAAACGCATATGCGCTAGAAACCTCCAAGTTGGGAGAAAGGTCTTGCTTTTCAATTCAAGATTGTGGTTCTTCCAGGGAAAATTAAAATCGCGCCGGTCCGGTCCCTTCATCATCAAAGAAATATTTCCACATGGTGCGGTGGAATTGATCACTGAGGATGGCAGTTGAACATTCAAGGTCAATGGACAGCAAATCAAGGCATATTGCGGAGGAGATTTCCAGCCAGAAACAGCCTCCACAAAGTTGAAAAATCCGAACTACCCTCTTACATGACTTTTGAACTCTCATTCCTTTGGCACTTTACTTTTATTCAAGCTATCTGCATCTTACTCATTCTTATAATTTCCTTCTTTCTCTAAAAAAAAAAAAAAAAATTGTTGTTTTGTTTTAAAATCATTTGACCCTCTCTTTGTCTGTTTACAATGATTAAGGCATAGGATTGCGGAGATATTACCAGAGGAAGCACTTATCTTATTCAATCACCGCAACCCCAAGAAGAAAGATCGCCGCAAAGATGGATGCGTCAATATAATACAGGCGACAGCGCAAAATTTGGGGGTGTACTCTTCCTTATCTTTATTTCCAATTTTGCGCAATCATATTGCATTTTAGTCTTCAAAGTTTTATCACCACATCCTCTTTAATCACTGCAATCATTTGACATAGATAAATTTAGTGAGTCATTGCATTCTGTTTCTTATCCAAGTATGATTTCAATGATGAAAAATATGCTTCTATTTCTTTCGTATACACTAGAGTCAACTTAGTCTTAAAATAGTCACCTCATGAAATATTTCTCGAAGTTAGAGGTTTCCTAGCTTTCTTTCAAACTTTTTTTACACGACCATCGAATGACTTATTTTAATATTTTGGCAATGAGGACATTGCCGCATTTTAAATTTGGGGGTGAGGTATTTATTTTTGATCTTGCTATTTTCAAAAAATAAAAATAAAAATAATAAAAAAACATTTTTTGAGAATAACAACTCCATTGTCAACACAATGGGAAACCCATGTTGATAAGAGTTAAGTTGTGAAAGCCACTTACCCGTAGTTGGATGTCTGCATGACACACGTGGGGACAAGCCAAAACGAAAGTCACCAGGATCAATGCATAAATAAATGACCACAACACCACTGCCAAATTGGTATGAGTTTAGTTTGAGAAAGAGTGCATTGCTCGTAATTGGATGTCCACATAACACATGTGGGGGCAAACCAAAACGAAGGTAAGGTACTCGGATCAGTGCAAGGTCAGAAAAAATATATATATATATAGGAAGAAAATTTTTGTGCAAGGATAAAATCATTTGACACCTCCATAAGAAAAAAAATTTTCTTTTTTCGAAATAAATCATGCGATGTGTCGGAATTTAGTAAAGTTCTTTTGAAAGTTAAACTTGCAGTCTCTAGGTCTTAGAAATATTTTAAGAAGTGACTTGAATAAGACTTAAGAAAATTCTGGTCTATAGGACTTGAATGAAGTATCCTTGAGAAATCTAGGAAAAGTACTTTGCGGTGGACTTGTTAAAGAAATCTTTAGTTTATGCTTGAGGACAAGCATTGTTTAAATTTGGGGGTGTTATAATGGGTAGAAATGCACATTATCATAGTGCTAAGTTATTAAACAATGTTGGATTGCGTTGATAAAATATGTTAAATTTCGTCCATTAAGCATAAATTCTATAATATTGTGGTCGCATGCGTTCAGCGCATTAAAACTATTGATTTTTGTATTTTTGTGCAGAATATGCGTTAACGCAATACAAGATTGCGATCATAGGAAATTATCGATCGAGCATAACTCCACCGCAAGACTTTGCATTGATCTTGCTCGCAAACATTCGCCCAAGAAGGATCGCTGCAACTTGGTTAATGCAACATGGTGGGCGTATCTGGGTGAAAGGCCAATTAAGAGCAATGGGATAGAAATCTGATGACAGTCGAATCCAAATTAAGTTGACTGTCGATAATGGTCACAAAGTACATTCAGCTTTATCGATAAAAATCATTCGGCGCGTCAATCAGGAATTAAAGTTGTCCCATCTGTACAATCGGAAGAGAGAAGCCGCCTTTCACCATGGATGCTCTATAAATACCAAGTGCATTCTTCAGAAAAGGGCTTCACGACTTTTACAATATTTTTTTCCAGTTCACACGTCTTCATTTTTAGTTTTCTTTCATTTTAAGGCGGACGCGAGGGAGAAGTTGTGTCGGTAAGCTTGGGAGAGCGTCAGAAGCTTCAAAGATAGGGAAAGGGACAACGCCTGCAGAAGCAGAAATATCTTTAGATAAGAATAGAGATTCCAATGTAAAAAGCAAGGAATTGCTACCAGACTCTCTACCTCAAACTTCCATTGGCATTTTGTACTTAACTTATTTATAAGAATGGAATTCGTTTCTCTATATCTGTTCACTCTCTGTGATTCACGCATGAGTAGCAAAATTAGTTGAATGGGTTGAGAAGCATTTAGCTAGCACAACTAGGGAATCTTCCTTCTTTGCGATTATCTTGTTTATGTATGCTTCATTTGTCCATGAGGGATACTCGGGAGGGTAGTCTAAGGGCAGGATCTAGACTTGGGAAGGTAAGGTCAGAATCTAGGCTCGGGAGAGTCAGATTAGAACGCATAATACAAGAGATAGGCGCTTATGAATGAGCACTATTTGTTATCAACGCATCCCATGCATCCTAGAGATAGGATACGATTGTATGCGATCACCTTGCTTTCATGCATTTTGCATCATCGCATGCGACAAAAGTAGAGACTTAGGAATAAGCTCTATGGAAATTTTGCATGCAACACATGCGTCCTAGATTTAGGAGCATCGCATTTGCATTGGAAAATGACCTGCTTTGCATGGTAGTAACATGATCGCATGGTCTGACGCATTCCAAAGTAACGCTAGCTAAAGATCTGCTCAACCCGTTCATTGCATACTCATTGCAACTATAAACGCAACTTTCGTTTCTCAAATCCGCCGCATTTATTTATTTCTTTTTTATCAACAAAATCAATAACAAAACACTTTATTTATTTTCCCGGTTACCGCAGAGTTTTTCATCAAAAATTATCAACACAATTTATTTTCACAAGTCCCTGTGTTCGACCCTCGACTTACTAGGAAACTTAGAGGAATTTACACTTGAATTCTGCTGGGGAAACTTGAGTGCACAATGCAATTCCATCAATGCATATCATCCATATTTCCACTTAATAAAATAACGCATCAAGTTTTTGGCACTGTTGCCGGGGACTTCGGCAAAATGGTTTGTTAATAGTAATTTTTTTTTATTTCTTTGCAGGACTCTCAATCTCTAGCGAATTACGACCCGGAGATTGAGAGGACGCAAGGTTGTTTCCATGTCTGGAAATACTTCTTTCTTTAGTTAACGCATTCGTCCTGCCTTCTTTCGAGAGGTTGATTAAAGTCTTCACTTCTGCTCTCACGGGTGAAGATGCTGTTGAGCATGCATTAGCTAAACTTAGCTGATTTCTTCAACAAGGATTAACTTACTCGCTTAATCCTTCCCCCTTACCCTAGGGATTAGTTACACATGATGAGAGAGATGGACGATCAATGTATAGTGGAGAATAGAGAAATGACGATGAATATGATAATGATATTTAAAGATAACGATAAAACACTTGTTACAAATGGATGAATGAAAGATTAGAAATGAACACAGTTGATGAATAGAAAGTGAGAACAAATAAGGAAAGCGTGTCAATGTCTTGACACGGATCCCAATTGGAGACGATTTGCTTGCTGCCATGTAGGAGGAATGTGGTGGAGAAATTCCTTCTCAGGCTTGTTTTCCAGGTAGAAGTGATCTCTGCGAGCTTCTCTTCCAAAATGTGAATGAATTTCTTGTTCCTGAGACTTCCCTTTCAGTCTTGTCTTGTTTTTCTCCCGAATTTTCTCTAAGTTGTCTCCTCAGACCAGGCTCCTTTCTTTTAAATTACTATAGCTATTTATAGACCTTGGCACCTCCTTCGTCAATGGTCCTGCTTTGAAAAGCTGCTTTTTCCTACCATGGCTTGGTGGAAACGTCCTCTCTGCTCCACATTCACTTTGTATACGGTGCAAATGCTGTCCAATTTCAAAAATCCCCGCGAATGTGTCGATCTTTTCATCTACGATCGATCGCCATATGCAGTGCAAATGCATTGATCTTTTTATCCAGGATCGATTGTCGCATGCGCTACAAATGCATTGATCTTTCCGTCCACGATCGACCGTCGCATGCAGTGCAAATTCATTGCTCTTTTTGTCCTCGAGCATGTTACAACTAAACAACATGCAGTGAAAGTATCAAGGATCCATAAGCATTCTAATTCACTAATTTTAGCAAAAACTAAAGCATGTTGTTCACAAAAATGTGTTTTCAGAACATACCTTTGAAGAACTATTCAAGAAAATAGTCTGTTCAGCTGCTGTCTTCACTGGATATCAATGTGAACCACCTCAAAGCCTTCCCTACTATGCTCTTGGAGCTTTAGGCAGAGTTGTGGGACTCAAGAACAACTTGTAGATGTAGAGAAACAAGGGAAGCTCACAGCAGCAAGTTGAAGAAGATAGCTTCTTCTTCACTGCGATTTTTCTCTCCGAATTCTGTATTCATCTACTTCTCCAACAACTCCAATCTTTTTTATATATAAAGACGAACATGCAAAGAGATGGAGTGCATGGCTTGCAGCTCATGCTTGGAGAATCAAGGTAGAGAAGATCATGGTTTGTGTGTGAGCATAAAGATGATGATAATTGCAAAAAACTTTTTCCACTTTGTGCCATGCAAAACGATTTTTCCATTTTCCTTTTTAAAACAAAAAAAAAGACTTTTAAATCATTTTAATTAAAAAATGGATTTTCATAAATTAATTTAAAAAATTAATTAATTTAATATCAAATATTAAATTAATTTTTGCACAATAATCATCTGTATATATTTAAATCATATTTAAACATTTATTCTCTTGTTTCGTTTAATTTGAACGTTTCAAATTAATTTCTCAAGCTACCCTAAAGCGTACCCATTTACGAGCTAGTAGGGGACCTCATGGACCTACAGAACATGGGCTTCTACGATCCGAGATTAATCAGCTAAATTCATTAGACCGATCTAACCCCCATTCGTTAACTAATGGGTGATTCCGCTAAAGCCCATAGCTGAACTTCTCTTACTGTAGATATATTATGTCCACTCGATATAACCATGATTAGTAAGTTATCCCTTCACAGGTTGCTCGTAATGACGGCTGGGTCGAATCTCTGTTTTACCCCCAAAATTACCTCTTGTTCCTTAAGTTCCACTAATCCCGTAATGAATAATTGATTTGTGATCCAATCAAAAAATCAAATCCCACTTAGGCCAATGAAAGGGTGAGGCCTCTTGTTCAAGACCCAGAATCAGCACTTGAAGGGAACAACCTCTCTACTAACCATAATCGGTTAGGAGTAAATTCCCTCTTGCACTCTAAGTTCCCAACAATTCATCCGATCTTATCCCCAAAATGGTAAGCTTATTGAGCAAAGGCTATTAGTCTACTTTCACCGTTTGCAGATTAAAGGATAATCCCAAACAAACAGAAGTTCATAATTAGCTCAGGATTAAGGTTACATTACCTAGGTCATCGCTTTGAAATCGTCAGTCTTAAATAGTAAACAGCGTTATAAAGTAAGAGTGACAAGTTTCATGGTTCGATCTTGCACAAAACTCATTTGCACAGGACACCCCCACTCCTCATGTCTCAACATGCACAAATTAGGATCACTTCGTATGTAGCACTTTACAATTCTTTGTAACAACTATAGAGTAGGCCGCATCCAATAGTGTTACCAAAATAACGTACACAACCTTATTCATATACTATAGATCATTTTGACTATTTATTCGAACCCGATCCACTTGTATGTCTCCATATAACATTCAAGTACTCCTATAATAGTCAAGGGACTTAGGTTTATTGGATTTCTAAAAAACAGTATATTCAACAACAACTTTATTGAATTCTCAGAATAAGTTCTAATGTTTACAAACCACGAGTTTTACGACATAAAACCCAACAAACTCCCACTTGGACTAAAACTCTAGTGGTAACTTATATATCCGATATATAAGACTGAGTTTTTGAATTTTATAGAGAAATACAATAAACTAGGGCATCCCATACCCATGGTTTTTGCCATTTGGTATCTCATACCTGATATTTAAGGCTAAACTCATTAGACCGATCTAACCCCCATTCATTAACTAATGGGTGATTCCACTAAAGCCCATAGCTGAACTTGCCTCACTGTAGATATATTATGTCCACTCGATATAACCATGATTAATAAGTTAACCCTTCATAGGTTGCTCGTAATAACGGTTGGGTCGAATCTCTATTTTACCCTTGAAATTTTCTCTCGTTCCTTAAGTTCCACTGATCCCATAATGAACAATTGATTTGTGATCCAATCAACAAATTGAATCCCTCTCAGGCCAATGAGAGGGTTAGACCTCTTGTTCAAGACCCAGAATCAGCACTTGAAGAGAACAACCTCTCTACTAACCCTAATCGGTTAGGAGTGAATTCCCTCTTGCACCTTATGTTCCCAGTTATTCATCCGGCTTTATCCCCAAAATGGTAAGCTTATTGAGCAGAGGCAATTAGTCTACCCTCTTGCACCCTATGTTCCCAGGATTGCAATGATAAAAATATTCAACATTGCGTCCAAAAGCATTAAGTTCACAACATTGCGATCGCATGCGTCCATCGCATTAAAACAGCTAACATTTGTATTTTTGTGCAGAAAATGCATTGACGCGAGGCGGAAATGCAATCCAAAGAAATTAACATTTGAGCGCATTAAGAGATTGCGTTAACGCAAGGCTATGCTATTATTTGCACTCGCGAATATCTGCTCAAGAAGGTTGCCGCATAGAGTCGGCGCATCATGTTGGGTGCATTTGGTTGAAAAGCGTAATAAATCACGATGGGACAAAAAGCTGACGATGATCGATTCTGAATTAAGTTGACAAGCCGTTAACGACCTACTGTAGCAAGTACACTCAACTTTTTGGTGACAAATATTTGGTGCATCAGACAGAGAATTAATGTCATCCCATCAAAGCAATCATAAGAGAGAAGAAGCCTTTTACCCCGAAGCTCTATAAATACCGAAGGCCACCTTCAGTGAAGGAGTTCGTTCAGTTAGATAATTTTCCCTATAGATAGAAGTAGCCTTAGAAGGCAGAAGCGAGTGAAGGGAGATTATACCGAGAGATCGTTCCAATGAACTTGGAAGACCGTCGGAAGCGTCAAAACCAGAGAGAGGACCAACTCTTGTGGAAGCAAGAACATCTTTTGAGCAGAATAGAGATAACAGTGTAAAAGCCTTGGGAAGCAAGGAATTGCTACCAGGCTTTCTACCCTTGTTTTCCATTGTCATTTGTACTCTGAACTTAATTATATAAATGGAATCTGCATTTTTATATCTGTTCACTGTCTGTCCAATACGCATTAGTAGCTAAATCTGTCGAATGGGTTAAGAAACACTTAGCTAGCATAACTAGGGATTTTCACTCTATGAAATTATCTTGTATTATGTATACGTCATTCATCCATTAGAGATACTCGGGAGGGTAGTCTAAGGATAGAATCTAGGCTTGGAAAATTCAGTTAGAATCTATGCTTGGGAGAGTCAGATTAGAACTTATAATCAAGAGGTAGAAGCTTAGGAATAAACTTTGTTTGCTATTAACGCATCGCATGCATCCTATAGATAGGTTATGATTGTATGCGATCACCTTGTCCTCGTGTGCATCTTACATCATCGCATAGGTAAGAGGTAGAGACTTAGGAATAAGCTCGATAGACATTATCGCATTCATCGCATGCATCCTAAACTTAGGAGTCATCACATTTTCATTGGAAAATGAGTTGCGGTCGCATGAGTGTAGCATGATCGTATAGCTTGAACGCATTCTTGGGAAATGCTAGCTAAAGACCTTCTCAACCCGTTCCTCCGCATACTTAGTGTATCTGCAGCATAATTACTCTTTTCTCAAATCCGCCGTATATTTTTTATACTGTAAACAATAAACTAACCAACTCTTGATTTATTGTTACCGCAAAGTGATCTCAAAATTACTACCGCATATTGTTTTCCTTTGTCCCTGAGTTCGACCTTGGGCTACCAAGAAACTCAATAGAGTTTATACTTGGGTCCTGCTGAGAAAACTTGTTTGCATAACGCATTTTCCACGAACGCAATCCTTCCATTATTTCATCGCATAAAATAACGCATCACATCCGTGAGGGCAAGCCAAAACGAAGTTGGGAATCATGATGAATGCATAAACTACGTGATCGCAACTCCACTACCAAATAAAGAAATGGGCATGCATATTTACTGAGAAAGAGCACCTTGCTCATAGTTGGATGTCTGCATGACACCCGTGGGGGCAAGCCAAAACGAAGGCGAGGCACTTGGATCAGCACATGATCACAAAAAGAATATTTGAATCGCGCAAGGGTAAAAATCACTTGGAACACCCCGGTTGGTGAAAGTTTGAAATAAATCATGCGATGTCCTAGAAACGAGTAAAGTTTTTTTTAAGGTTAAACCTACGGTCCCAAAAGATTAGAAATATTTTAGGAAGAGATCAGGATAGAAAATAAGAAGGCATTGGTTCATGAAATTTGAATAAGGCACCTTCAGAAGTCTAGGTAGCGTAAAAGCGGTTGACATTTTCAAGAAAATCTTTAGTTTATGCTTGAGGACAAGCATTGTTCTAAATTTGGGGTTGTGACAACTGGAAGAAATACAAGTTATTACAGCTCAAATGAGTAAAACAATGAGAGAATGCAACGATAAAATAAGCAATATCATGTCCAAAAGCGCTAAATTGAAAGGAATTGCGATCGCAAGCGCCAATCGCATAAAAGCAGTTAATTTACTTATTTTGTGCAAGAAAAATTCGATGGCACAAGTAAAATTGCGATCCAAAGGAACAAGAAGTCAGCGCGCTTGAAGATTTCAATCACAAGTCATGCGATCGTATGCGATCGTGAGAAGTTTCTTAAAAAGGTGACAACATAATAAATCACGATAGAACAGAAAGCTGATAACGGTCGAATCCAAATTTAGTTGACAATCTGTTAAAGCCACACTGTAGCATGTACACTCAACTTTCGGTGACCACTAATCGGTGCATCAGAGCAAGGGAATTAATGATGCCCATCATTGCAATCATTAGCAAGAAAGGTTGCTTCACCTTGAGCTCTATAAATACCGAAGGCCACCAGTGTAAAAGTGGTTAAGAAGTTAGAGAGTTAGTAGTCCGTTCACGCACATACTCGTACATATACTTAGAGGATGGAGAGGAGCAAGGAGACGAAGAAGTCGAGAGATCATTCCTGGATAGATCGAGAGACTGTCGAAAAGCGTTACAAAGGAGAGAGGGCCAACACTTGCGAGAGCAAGAATATACATCTAGAATAGAGTTGGAGTGAAAAAAACGCAGTGTAAAAGGCCACAAGAAGCAAGACATTTCTTACTTGGCTTCTTATCTCTTAAATCCATTTGATAATTTGTATTCAGTACTTTATTTATAGAAAATGGAATCTCATTTCAATCTATGTTCAATCACTCCATACTTCGCATGAGTAGCTAAATTTTTGAATGGGTTGAGAAGTACTTAGCTAACATGACTTAAGATTTACATTTTATGTGATCATCTTGTGTTATGTATGCATCATTCACCTTTAGATATACTTGAGATAGTAGTCTAAAGATAGAATCTAGACTTGAAAGAGTCAAATTAGAATCTAGGCTTGAGAGAGTCAGATTAGAATCGCATAAGCAAGAAATAGAAACTTAGACATAAGTTCTATTGCTATTTACACATCACATACGCCCTAGAAATAGGAATGATTGTATGCGATCACCTTGTTTTATGTGTGGATCATTCAGCATCGCATAGACAAGAATAGAGGCTTAGACATAAGTCCTATCGAATTTTTCGTATACACATCGCATGCGTCATAGAAATAGAAACTATGGCATTTTGCATAGAAATGACGTGTTGTTATTTGTATGTAGCATGATTGCATAACTTGTGCACGATCTTAGAAAATGTTAGCTAAACCCCTTCTCAACCCCTTAACACATACTCATTGTAACTCTACGCTTTTACCAACTCTGCGTTCAAACTCCATCGCATAGGAAAATTGCTTAATCAAAACACCATCCACTTCATTTGCATTTACTACTACAAGAGAATCAAAGTGAATGTCACATATTTACTTAGTAGTCCCTGTGTTCGACCCTGGACTTACCAGGAAACCTAGGAAGGCTTCTTGCTAGGAAAACTTGCATGATCACCGCATAACACACATCATTGCAAACTCACATCATAACGCATCACAAAATTACACGCATCAAGTTTTTTGCATCGTTGCCGAGGACTACGGCAGTATATATTGCACTAACAGCAAACCACTTTGATTTTCTTTGCAGCTTTCGACTTCTATCCACTGTCATTCCTTCAATAAGGGAAGAAGCAGGCGTCGCATGAGCGGACATGCTCCTGAGCCCAACTACGACCCAGAGATCGAAAGAACATTCCGAAGAAGGCAGAGAGACAACCGCCGATAATAAGGAAGAACTCCTAGAATGGCGGAACAACCGGAAGAAAGAGCCGTAAATGCGAACAACATTATGTCAAATTGATGACATGCAGATATGCATGTCATCTTAGGCCTTTTACTTAGAATTATGAAGGTTGTTAGGTAGAATATGCGTCAATCATGCTAGGAATTCATGAGAAAAAGAGTTTACGTCGATCAACATGTCGAATCTCAACTAACCCATTACTTTGCATTAATTATGCGTTCAATGTTCTATTTTTGTAGCCAATGCAGGAAATGAACGCAAATGTTGAAACCGAACCATCGCATAGATGACCGCATACGAAGAAACACTCCATCGCAAGGAAAACGCATCGATCAATGCATGGATGTTGCACTAATCAGCCGTATGCGTCCATCGCATGGGAGTTGTGCTCGTCAAGCGATTGAAATCATCATGTAGAGTTGCAGTGTTAAGTGAATGTGGCCATTGAATGAATGCGGCTACGCGACAACGCATTCTAATGGGATCAATGCAAAATTGGTGGAATAAACGCATCAACGCATCAACCTCGAGAAAATCCAAAGCTGATGCTGACATTTCACATACCACTCCGTTAGTGGCAGAGATTTAGAAAGGACGAACGCGCCGAAAGTCAGACTCAGAGCAGTCCAATTAATGTTGTCGGCAGCCAAGCTCTATAAATAGAAGCCATGAGCTCAAATTCATTTTATCCAAGGTTTTTGCTTGAGATTCGCTCATGGCGAATCCTTGTGATCCAGACAAACTGCATGAGAAGTCGCTGAGAGTTCTTCACCTCCTTCATCCATTCCAAGTGATGACCAAAGCCTTTGACCGGAGCTAGATCTCAAGAGAGTCAGCTTCTCCACATGTCCATGGCACCACCGGCAGCCTTGACGCACGTCCGCTAGAAGCAAAGTTTTGCTTCCAGCCGGTCATTTCTTTTTTCTTTCTTTTACTATATTGTATTGTATGACATTTTGAATTAAGAAATTAATACAAGGTGTTTTCAATGCATTTCTCTATTCCTTCGACTCCAACTCCATCTTCTTGCTTAGCATATTTACTTTCATTGCAACACTTAGTGATATTGCTTGGGTATTGCATACTTAGTCATGTGGATTAGGGATATGAAGCATGTAGCAACCCACCGAGAGGTGTGTGTTGTGCAAGTATGTGAGTAATCTTATTTGCTTAGTGTGAAGCTGCTGCAACGCCTGTCTATGGGCTAACGCATTGCTTGTCTATGATTGAAGTCGACAACAATCAACTGCCCGAGAGGCTAAGTGGTTGGACGCATTAAGCAAGGTACGCGTTGTTCACTAGGGATAGTAACAACCGTAGGTCAGCGAAGTTTATGCGATTGTCTTGTGTTATGTATGCTTCATTCGTCCATTAGGGATACTCGGGAGGGTAGTCTAAGCTTAGGATCTAGGCTTGGGAAGGTTAGTAAGAATCTAGGCTTGAGAGAGCCAGATTAGAACTCATAATACCAGAGATAGGCGCTTAGGAATGAGCACTATTTATTATTAATGCATCGCATGCATCCTAGAGAAAGGATAGGATTGAATGTGGTCACCTTGCTTTCATAAATTTTGCATCATCGCATAGGACAAGAGTAGAGACTTAGGAATAAGCTCTACGGATGCTTTTCATTCAACACATGCATCCTAGAATTAGGAGCACTGCATTTCCATTGGAAAATGACTTGTCGTGTATGGTTGTAACATGATTGCATAATCTGACGCTGACTAAGGTTCCCTTGCAGTCACTCTTAAGGGTTGCAATGAAAACATCTCCGCATTTTATCCATTTTCCCATTCATTTATTTCATGTCATGGTTTGTCGCATTTCTACCTTTAATGCATATTCTCATTGCGTTGTCTGTTAGATAGGAGTAGGAGAAGGATTAATGTAGCAACATCCTGTTCATTCTTTTATTTATACTACCGCATGCAAAATCACCGCAAACATATAGTTACAAGTCCCTGTGTTCGACCTCGGATTACTTGAGAAACTTGCGTTCATGTTATACTTGGCGTGAACGCAAGAAAACTTGTGGCAGAACACATGGTCATCACATACATTATTGGCACATTTTCATTCCAACGCATGACCATCGACGCATGGCTATCAATGCATATTTTAGGAACATGCATTACATAATGCGTCCACGGGATTTGGTTGTCGAGTAAAAATTGACTTCCAATTTCCACGCATCACAAATCCTATCCTCTTGGTGAATGATCGCAATAGACCCATCCAGGACTATGCGTCACCTATCCTGTATGATTTCTCCCTAGGAATCATGATGCCAGCTTTGGATGGATCAAGGTTTGAGATGAAGCCAATTATGTTACAGATGACAATATTTTCAAGGGAGGTTTTTTTATCCCTTATTGTTTTTATTCTTTTCTAAGCTATACTTGAAATACGTTGGGGACAATGTATCATTTTAAGTTGGGGGTGGGGTACCCGTTAGTTAGTACGTTATGTGCTTTAATTGCCTCGCTTGCTATTTGCTCTGTTGTTATCATGATAGTTTATGACGCACTCTTCCTGTAATGAAATTTGCATGAAAGAATGTTATAGATGCATGACCGTGATTTTTAGCCTAAATTTAAAAAAAAATTCTTGACATTTGCATCTTTAAGTCATTGTTTTGCGAAATTAAAGTCTTGCATGCTTAGAATTAGGTTATCTGGTTTGTACTTCTGTTGTCACCCTAAAAGGTCCACCTTTGACTTAGGAGTTACCGTGCTTGTGATAGAGAAAAACTAGACAAAGTGGATAAAATAGGGCTACTGTGAATAAAAAAAAAAACAGAGAGAGAGAGAAAGAAAAAAAATTAATAAAGAAAAGAAAATTAGTTGCAATTCTGAAAAAAAATTGAAAAATAAAAAAAAAATGAGGCATAACCGGTGTGCCTGCAAAAAAATTGTGTGTGTGTGTGCATGGATAGAGGTGAAAAGAGATACCTCTGCTGTGCCTAGTTAGGGCCCGCGAGAAAAGAATGATAGGTTCTCGGTGGTGGGGTGTGAAAGCTAGCCCTCTAGGTAAAAGAAATTCCCTTTATGTTTTATGTGTGTGTGTGTTTAGGCACCCCTGTCTTAGTGTTGCCGTCTTTTTTGCAAGTGCGGTATGTCCAAGTTTGATAACTAAACCAGAGTAGGGGAAAATGAGATGAGGACTTTATAAAACTTTTATGGGTTGTGCAAGCTTAATTAGCAAGACTCTAGGCTTACTCATGCATCAATAGATCAAGAATCATTTTTAAACTTTTGCTTAATTGATTGATCATAATTGATTTTCATTCTTGATTACAAATTTCATTCTAACTGACTGTTGAGATTGGAGTAACAACTTTGTGAATTAAGCTAGCATGTTTTTAATTATTTTCTACTTGATTGTGAGTTTCTACCATGCTCGGGACGGGCAAGAATTAAGTTGGGAGTGTTTGTTAGCTCTTAAAAAGATCAAATATTCCTATCTTAATTTGGGCTCGTTAGTGGATTTTATGTGTTTATTTTCCTAATTTGTAGGTATCAAGAAATCAGAGATAGAATTAATCATTTGGTGAAGAACAGGGTTAATTTGAACATCTAGGCTTTAAAGGAGTTTAAAAGACCAAAATGCCATCGAGTTCCACTAAGTTTAAGATAGCCATCGAGCACCATCGAGCCCTATTGAGTGTCATCGAGTAAGAGGTTGTCAAGTAATTAAGAAAATACTATCGAGTGATCGAGGATCGAGTATCGAGTTTTCAAGCATCGAGTTGCGAGTTTCTAGCAGTGGGCGCAGCGTTGCAACACTATTCCAAGGTCACGATGCTCCGAGCTAAATCAACGCCAACATCCCAACGCATCCTGATGCTTCACTCCAACGCTTGAAGGTAGAAGCATCAGCGTTGCAACGCTGCGAAGAATGACAGACATGGAGCAGAGCACAAGTGTGAGTGAGCGTTGCAACGCTATTCCAAGCGTTGCAACACTGTGATGAATCCTATAAATATCCTCGACCCTAGGTCAAAATATGTTGAATTTTGGGGGTATATGCCGAATTTTGGAGGCCAAATTGGTGGAAGCCGAAGTTAATCTTCATTCTTCTCCTATTCCCTTCAATTTTTAGTATCTTTAGGTACTTTTTATTTTCTTTTTGGATTATGAATTTGTAGTGGAACGTATCCCATTGTTTTGTATATGAATCGATGAGGTAATCTTCCGTTTAGTTCTTGGATCAAACATTCTTTGTATTTTGATGAGTTTTTCGATTCCACCTTTGTGCTTTAATTTAGAATTATGTTTTTCTTGAATCTTTTTTAATTTAGACTTGCTTTTATGTGTTGGATTGACGCCCCTATCATGATCGCACGTCTTCGCTAGTTAAATTCAAGCTCCCATGTATCCTTGTATCCGTCCATGCTTTGAATTTACCCTTGTAGCACATATTAGATAAGCATGCTTAGGTTTTTAGGCTGTCCAAGAATCTTTGCATCACACGTTTAATCTATATTTAAGAAAAAATTGATTATTTGAACACGACTTTCTTGACACTTAATCAACATAGTTGAATCCTGAATCTTAATGCATGTGTTTCTAGTTCTTTACGGCCACTGAGGAACCAATTGCATCTAGGACCATGTAGGTTAGTTAGGCCATGAATTTCCAGTCTTAATTACGAATTAGAATGCTCACTTGGTTCGAATTAAATGATTTTCGGGCTTGTAGAGTGATAGCACTTGAAATGTGCTATTTTCTTCTGCTTAACTCAGGGTTGTTTAGCTACTTAATTTGGTTTAATTGCTTATTTTGTAGGATTTGAGTGTACAAGTGGTTGGATCAAGCGTTTGGGATTTCAAGACGCTAAAATGACAAAATTAGAAGCTAAATTGATCAAATGACCAAAAAATGAAGAATGTCTAGATGTAGGACAGTGTGGCAATGCTTTGGAAACTCAAGGACGCCAACATTGCAACGCACTCCAACGTTGAAGCCTGACGGTGTAAGACAAAAGCACAGAGCATTGCAACGCTGCGAAGTTTGATGCAAACCCCTCCTCACGTGCGGTGCAGTCGAGTGTTGCAATGCTCTTCCTAGTGTTACAACGCTGCAGCTAGCCGATAAAAGGAACCCTTAGGGTTCAGCCGAAATCATCCCATCTTATACCTTCCACTCCCGATTTTGGGTGCTTTAGTCTCCTTTCTAGCTCTGCTTTATTGTTTTTACTTTTAGTCTTGTAAAAAGTTCTTCCCCTTTGCCAATCGCATTGATTTTCGATATGTTCGTGGCTAAAGGGTAAGAACTTAGCATGGGTTAGTTAGTTTAATTTCATTCGAATGTAATTCTTGAGACTCGTTTTGTAATTCTGTGAGTATTATTTTGACTTAATGGAATTTTCCTTGAGTATATTTTCAGTTTTCATGTATGGGATAATCTAACAAATTAACTATGCACGTTTAATTGACTGCTTTGATTGGCCCTAATTTGTAATCATTAGGTAGTCATCACTTAGAAGCAAAGTCATCACTTAGAAGCAAAAGTTAAGTCAAATTGTTGTGTTAATTAGGGATTCCAATTAACAAGCATTTACTTTCTAACTTAGACAAATTTCGCTCAATTAATCGGTTAGACGATGGAAACCAATTAATTGGCTTAGTTTTGCCCTAAAGCTTAAAGCCTGTTAGATAATAGATTGGTTGAGGATCCTCGCTCTTTTTTAATTAACTTGATTCTATGGACTAACGATTAGGATGCTAATTGAGTAGGATAAGTTTTTAGTTCAATTAATCTCACACAAATTTTGAGTAGTCTATGATAGAATTATTGAGGAATGAATTAAATTACAATTGCCCAAGCTCAGTGTTTGTTTGATTGATAACAACCCCCGCCACCCCCCAGTTACTTCCTACAAGTTCCAACTTTTTAGGCATCCATATTAGGCTCTCTATGGTTCAACCCCAGACTTATTACTTGTACTACTATTTAATATAAAGGATTTGTTCGGTGATTTATAAATTTTATTTGTATAGCAAGGGGTTTGGGAGCGACACCAAAATTCTGCTATCATAGAGATTAATCAATTTGTATCAATTGGGTAGCTATGCATGCATAATTTGGATATATGATATTTTGGCTTAAAACAATAATATAATTTACATTGAATAACTTCTTGATTCGAGAACTAAATGAATCCATTACCGTTTCATTTATCCATTGCACTTTATTTTAATTTCAAGCATGTTTCCTCTTCCACACCAAAACCCCTCATTTATCGCTCTAGTTAGAAAATTAACTTAACGAAACCAATCGCGCTTCTCTGCGAATCGACTTGAACTTACCATTATTACTAGGTCTTTGTAGTAATAGGAGTATCTCGATATTACAAATTTTCTTTTGACCAAACTCGAATCATATTAATGACGTATGTTTTGGGCCGATCGTTGGGACATTGAAAAGCTTAAATGGCATCCTCCTGAAGGCATAGGTCCCATAAGTGCAGGTGAATGTGGTCTTTTCCTGGTCTTCTTGTGCGATGGGGATTTGGTAGAATCCAAAGAACCCATCAAGAAAACAAAAGAATGGTTTTCCAGCGAGGCAATCCACCATCTGATCCAGAAAAGGTATAGGAAAGTGGTCCTTCTTGGTTACCTCATTGAGCTTTCAGAAATCGATGCACATTCTCCACCCATTTTGTACGTACATCGGCACCATCTCACCCTTGCTGTTCTCTAAAATTATCATGCCAATCTTTTTCAGAACTACGGGAATAGGACTTACCCATTTTCTATCAAGAACTGAGTAAATAAATCCAGCTTCATTAAGCTTGATAATTTCCTTGAGAATGACGTCTTTCAAGTTGGGATTGAGCCTTCTGAGGGGTTGGATTGCGGGCTTGGCTCCCTCCTCTAGAGTTATGCATGCAAAGGGAAGGGCTCACTCTTTTGAGATCATCAAGAGTCCACCCAATGGCCTCCTTGTAAATCTTCAGAATCTCAACTAAGGATTCCTCTTGGGCATGCATCAACTCCCTGGAGATTATGACTGGAAGGGTGTTCCCTTCGCCCAGGTACACATATTTCAAGTGGCTAGAGAGAGCCTTCAGCTCAGTCCCTTGTACCTAAAAATCAAGGATATCGAAATCAGAATAAAATTCCTTTTTGTTGCTAACATCAATAGCAGAACGAGATAAATCACAGGAGTCATATGAATCCAGATCAATACACGGAGTAATCAACATGTCAGAGTTATTATCACCATCATGCAACCAATATCATCTATAATATCATGCACCTCAATCAAACAGAAGGACAAATATTCCTCAAGAAATTTCATGCCATCATACATGTTAAAAGAACAACTTCCTCATCAAATTCTACAGATAGGCAGCCCTTGTCTACATCTATTTTTTGTCTTGGCAGTTTTCATGAAAGGCCTTCCAAACAAAATTGTGGAAGAAGAAGGAGAAGAAATTTCATCGATTTTCAATACATAGAAATCAACTGAGAAAATCATATCCTTAACTTGCAACAATACATCATCCACTATCTCTAAGGGCTGGATATAAGATCTATCAGCTAATTGGATGCACACAACAGTTTTTTGTAAATCAATCAATTTTAGATCCTCATAAACATGATAGGGCATGACATTAATAGAGGCACCTAGATATAGCATGGCATGGCGGATGACTCTATTACAAATAATGCAGGGTAAAGTGAACATCCCTGGATCTCGACATTTTTAAGGAATATTATGTTTTAGGAGAGTCGATACATTATTACTTACCACAACCATTTCTTTATCCTTATCTGTCCTCTTTTTGGTGCAAAACTCCTTGAGGAATTTAGTATAATTGGGGATTTTTTGGATTGTGTTCAAAAGAGGAATGTTTATTTGGACTTTTTGTACATCTCAATCAACTCCTCATCCCTATGTGCTTATTTTGGTCTTGCTAGCCTAGTATGAAATGGAGCTTTAGGAATATAAGAAGGTGAAGAAGAGTACTTACCTTGGAGGTAGACGGGAGTGCCTCAGATTTACCGTCATTATTCTCAACTTCTTTGTTGGACTTACCATGTAGAGGTGGGTTGTCTGAAGAGGTCGTAGGTGATGGGAGCTACTTACCACTTTTGAGTGTGATGACACTTACATTGGCGTGGTCTGGTTAGGTAGGCAGCTTCCCTAAACCCTTGTTCTGTATTTGACTCATTACAGTAGCTAACTATGTGACCTGTGTGCCTAGGTTGGCCATGCTCGCCCTGGTTTCTTGAAGATAAGCCTTGGTGTCCTGTGATATCTGGAGAGAGTCCTTTTTAAGCTGTTGGATTTCCTGTTGAAATTAAGGGAGTCATCAGCCAAAGATTTGATAATGTCTTCTAAAGACATACCTGACGAAGATGAAAATGGTTTATTGGAATGATTAGAACTGTCATGCCCTTGTCCTTGACATCGACCTCCCCATTTGAGGTTAGAGTGATCAAGCCAGCCTGGATTGTATATTGGGGCATGAGACTCGTACTTCCTCTGGTAATCCCCAACTGTGTTGACTTGGGCTTGAGAACATGCTTCAGAGGCGTGTCCTAATATTCTGCAGGCTCCACAAGTTTTTACCTGAGCGACTCCTCCCTAGGCCATCTGTGTCACAAGAGAAGATAAGTTAGAAATTTGATTTTTTAATTCCTTAACCTTAGAATTAACAATTAAATCAGATTCAGCGACCCTGGTTCCAAAATTTTGGTTGTTCTCTGCCATGCGTGAGAACAATTCTTGGGCCTCCTAAGGCGTCTTGTCAACAAGAGCACCTCCAACAGCTGAGTCAATTGAATTCCTTTCATTGGTAAGCAAACCAATATAAAAGTATTGAATCAATAATTAGTCAGAAATCTAATGATGGGGAAAGTTAGAACATAAGCGTTTATATCTTTCCCAATATTCAAACAAAGACTCAACCACAAACTACTTTATACCATAAATATCCTCCCTTATAGAATGAGCTCTAGAAGCCAAAATTTTTTCAAGAAATTTCTTTTTACGCTCATTCCAAGTAGTGATTGACTCTGGAGACGAGTAGTACAACCAATCCTTGGCTTCGTCCTATAAGGAAAAAGAAATGCCCTAAGGTTTAGTTGTTCTGTGACTCCATGGGGCCTTATACATACACAAACCATATAGAAGTCCTTGATGTGTTTGTGGGGGTTCTCCTCTTCATTCCCTCTAAAGATTGGTAATAGATTGATCAACCCCGATTTGTGTTCGAACGGCACCGTGGTAGGTAGAAATACGATGCATAGGTGCTACTGGTGAGGGTTGTATGTCCTAAAACTCGTAGTTTGTAAAGTTAAATATATTATATTATCAGTAAAGATATTATTCAATATTTCTTCAATAAAGTTGTTATTGAATATATAAATTGCTCTTATAAAGTCTAAATGCAATAAACTAAGATCCATGGTTATTATATGAATACTTAAACTTTATGTGGAAACATAAAAGTGTTGGGGTTGATGCCTAAAAGCTCGTACAGTCCTATAGTTTGTAAACACCTGTATGAACAAACTCTTTGTGATGTAATAATATGAGATATTTTATTCACTAAAGTCTATGAAATATGAATTATCTTAGTTGCATTAACCACAAACCAATAAACTAAGATATCTGGTTATCGTTGTAACTTAAGCATGTATGTGGTGACATATAAGTGGATCATGCCTTAAGTAACCTAAATGGTCTGTAATATATGGATAAAGGAGAGAACTTTATCCTAGTGATGCTACGAGTGTGGCCCGCTTTGTAGATGTTACAAGTGTTGTAAAGTGCTATAAATGGTCTAATCCTGACCCTTCATGTATTGGACATGTGAGTGGGGATGCTCTATATAAAGGTGTTTGTATAAGACCAGACCACAAAATGTTTAGTCTCGATATATAACATCATTCATGACAGAGACTTTCATTTCATTAAGATGACCATAGGTAACATGACCATAATTCTGAGTGAGTTGTAAACTCCTGCCTATGAGGGGCGGTCCTTTGATTTACATGGGTGCAAGTGGCCAGATCGCCGACTCAAACCTACCAATTTGGGGATTCGTCTGATTGGGGAGCTGGGAACTAAGCTATACAAGATGGAATTCACTTCTTCCTCGAAGCAGATGTATGTAGATAAATTCTTTAAGTGCTGATTCCGAGGCTTGAACAATGTGGCGCCACACTTTCTCATGGCTCGAGAAGAGTTTACTCATAGTGGGACTATGATGTATTGTTCATTAGAGAAATCAGTGGTACTTAAGGAGTTAGATGAAACTACAGGGGCAAACCAGTAAATTGGCTCAACTGTATTTGCGAGCGATTTGTGAAGAGTCATTGTACTGTTGATTGGTTATATCTAGTGGACACAGAAATATATCTGTAGTGCAAAGAGTGCAGCTGTCAGTATTTAGTAGAATGTTCGACAGTTAATGGATGGTGGATATCATGATTAAAAATTTTAGTCAGTTATTCACGTACCATTGGAGCTTCAAGCTACAGGTCCATAAGGTCCCCTTCGTAGCTCGATGGATTCATGTTAAGAATCGGTTTTTGGGTTAGTTTGAAGTGTTCAAGTTAACAAAGAGAGTTTGATTATATATGATATAGTTAAATTGATTCAATTATATGTGATATAATTGATTTGATGTATTAGATACATGATTTCGAGGAATTAATATAAATTTATTTATATTAAATTCAATAAATGAGAAAAAGAACTATAGTTTATATGTTGCATATGATGTGATACTAAAACTATAGGTTATAAATATAATAGGATAAATTGGTTATTATATTTATTTATAACAAAATAATTATGAGATAACTGTTGTTGGTTAGTTTTTCTCTATTAACCGAAATAGTGTGAGGTTTTATTCAATTTTGATAACTGAAGGATAAAATGAAAATCGTTTTCATTTTTCAAGATCGAGCACATTCCAATCGTGAAAAAGAAAACAAATCTATACGATAGCTTTGAGACAGGATCGAGTTTGCTAGACAATAGCTCCTTGATACTAAACGATCAAGTACACAGTCTAGACAATAGATTATGCCCTTCTCTCACTTACTCGATCGTTTCAATTCCACCTTCTCTCTACCAAATCCAAACAGAGCCCACACCTCATGGATTCTCACACCGATAATACCAAGGTAATCGAGTGGTGGTGTCGAGTTTCTTGTTCGAGGGTCGAGGATCGAGTGTTACTCATTGTTGTTCGAGGAGCTGTTTGATCGAGGAAGTACGAGAAGAAAAAGTTCTTCAAAGGTATGATTCACTCAATTCCTTTCTATTTTTCCTCGAAGCATGTTGTAATTTACTTGTTTATGCATAATTGTTGTTGATCGATTGTAAATATCTTGTTCTTTCACAATGGGGTTTGGAACGATTTGCTTCCACTCATTGGTTCTCTTGTTTTAGAGTTCCTTCAAAAAGTGGATCAAGTTCGAGTAAATAGTCAAAATGATCTATAGTATACGAATAAAGTGAGGTGCCTTATTCTGGTAACAGTATTTGATATGGTCCACTCTGTAGTTATTATAAGTTGTTGTAAAGGTATTACAAATGAAGTGATCATGATTGGTTCATGTATTGACATGAGGAGTGGAGCGTCCTATGCAATGAGTTTGCATAAGATCGAACCAAGAAATTAGTCATTCTTACTTTATAACGTTGTTTACTGTTGAAGACTGACTATTTCGATTAGATGACCTAGGTAACTCGATCTTAATTCTGAGCTAACTATGACTCCTATTTATTCGGGATTATCCTTAGATTTGCATAAGTGAGGGTTGGCTCAATAGCGCCAACTCAATAAGCCTCCCATTTAAAGGGTAAGACCGAGTAAATAGCTGGGGACATAGGGTGCAATAACGAATTCATGCCTATCCGATTTAGGGATGGAAGAAAGGTTGTTCTCTTAAGTACTCAATCCAAGTCTTGAACAAGGGACCCCACCCTTTCATTCGCCCGAGAGGGATCCGATTTTGTGATTGGATCACAAATCAATTATTCATTAGAGGATCAGTGGAACTTAAGGAGTAAGATATAATATCGGGGGTAAAATAGAATATTGACCCAGCCGTTATTACGAACAATCTGTGAAGGGTCGACTTACTGATTATGGTTAAATCATGTGGACACAAATATATCTACAGTGGGGAGAGTGCAACTATTGAGCTATAGTGGTGTGACTTTGATGGTTAACGAATACTGATTAATTTGGTCTAAAGAGTTTTAGCCAATTAATCTTAAACCGTTGGAGCTCATGATTTATAGGTCCATAAGGTCCCTCTACTAGCTCATAAAACATGAATTAATAAATTGAGTGAATCTGAAATAATATCAATTTCAATTGTTCAAATTGAATTTAAAATTGAAAATGTTCAAATTGAAATTAGGATTTAAATTTGAATAAATTCAAATTCGAATTAGGGTTTGTATAATTATATTTGATATAATTAACATTTAATTTGATGAGATAAAATGAAATTGGAGAGTTTATAATATTTAAATATTAATTACATGAATAAGATTCAGATTGAAAATTAGGTTTGTGATTAATTTAATATTTGATATTAAATTAATTAATTAATTAATTATAAATTCAAATTAATTTCCAATTTTAATTAAATTTAAGAATTTGAATTTTTTATTTGATTAATTATGAATTAATTATATCAGTTTTTTAAGTTAATTTTAGAATTAATTGAATTATGAAATTAAAAAGAAATTGAAAATTGGAAAAGGGGATTTAGTGGGTTTTTCGCACAAAACACCTAGCATGAGGCATTGGTCTTCCAATCACACAAAAATCCCATTAAATCTTCAAGTAGCTGCTGGCTATTGAGTTGAAGAGAAAATGCTTGCATGTATTTAGTGAGTAAAAGCACTAGATTTTGAGGAAGAAGATACATATTTGAGCTGAGAAAATTTGTTTTCTGCACTCATCTTCTTCTCCCTCTCAAACCCATTAATCTCTTTCACAAATTCACTCAAATTGGAGTTCCACCACTCAAACTCAAGATTAAGAATAGTAGAGAAGATCTCTTGGTGGTTCATTGATAATTTGGAGCCGAATTCACGTGAAGAACAGCTTGGATTAGGGAGAATTCATCAAAGGTATGTTGAACTTGAAACCCTCTTCAGTTTTTCTGTTGAAGCATGCTTTTAGAACTTAAATTAAATGTAATTAGAGTGCTTATTAATTTTGTTTGCTTCCATTTCATGCTTGTATATCCCATCAGCTGGTCCATGTCAGGCTTTGCCAGCTCCTTTAAGGTTTTCTCACGAATTTCTTCTCCCATTGTTGTGTTGTCAACGACTTCTGGATTTTCTTCTGATGCGTTATTTTATGAGGTGTAATTATGGATCAATTGTGATGACGAAAATGCATTGAGCACTCAAGTTTTCTCAGTTGAATGCTACCATCGATTAGTTTACAATGCTGCTATAGTAAGTCGACCATTTTTTTTTTAATTCTTTAAATTCTTTACCGAAACCAAAATTTAATCAACAATGCTAATGAAAAATGCATAAACTAACAATCCAACATGAAATTCATGCTCTGATACCACTTGTTAGCGTAAATTCTTTATATCTATATTGAATAGATAAACCCTAGGATTATTCATGTCAAATTGTCAAGAATAACATACCGGATTCCATTGTAAAATTGATGATAACTTCAAGATGATGATGGATGACTATGGTCTTCCTCAACCAAAACTCCGAATGGCCTTAGTGGGACCTCTCTAGATGGGATTCAAGAAAGACTGGGTGCTTATTGTTTTGGTATATCAAGGACCATAGCGCTAAGGTCTCTTTATATACTAGTTCAATAAACCCTAATTAACTAGGAATGGGCTTCTACCCATTAAGTTCATACTCAATTAGGAATCTAGGGTCTTAATTAATTAGATCACATGATAGGGCTCAATCAAATAAAATTACCCAATGTGATAAATTATTAATCCACATACATAGCCCTTACTTTAATTAAACATATTATTATTTAAATATGTCTAACAGACTACCCTAAAAAACCCAGCAGTCGGAACTTCTGCCACCGACCCCAATCCGTGCTGCCATCGAAATTCTGCGCCGCGACCACTGCTTCTTCAATCCATCCACCTCCAACACTGTTAACCTCGTAAGGTACATTTTTTTTTTTTTGTGTCTTTCTTGTGCTTATTCTAGAGATTGAATGTTTTCATTTCAGATTTATATAAGAGACTCTAGTTAGAATGTTTATACTACAAATGTAAAATGATTTAATGAGTTTGAATATATTATTTTGAATTTGAAGTGGTTTTTTTTTTTTTACTAACTTTAAAGATTTTGTTTGTAGATCGTGAATGATTTAATGAGTTAAATTGTTTGTTTTGGATATCGAGTTAATTAGTTTATTTTGTATGCTAATTTTTTTTTATTTGAGTGTTGAGTTAAATGGTTTGTTGGATGTTGAGTTAAATGGTTTATTTTGGATGTTGCTTTAATTGGTTTGTTTTGGATGTTGATTTAATTAGTTTGTATTATATATTAAGTTAATTGGTTTGTTTTGGATGTTGAGTTAATTGGTTTCTTTTGTATGTTGATTTATTTGGTTTGTTTTGGATGTTGAGTTAATCGGATTGTTTTGTATGTTGGTGATAATTTGTTATTGAATATTGTTGTTAGATAATTTGGACTTAATTTATGTTTGAATTATACGTATATTTGGAATTGTGAAATAATAAGTCTACTTTCTTTTGCCCTAATACAATAAAAAATGTTTAATCTTTCAAACCATTTCAAGGAAGAGAATACTTTATAAAATTAGTTAGAACTAGAGATAATTAAATCAAGTAATTGCTTCTTATTTTTCGGTAATTCTATCAAAGAATGGCATCAACTTATTGAATTAAAACTATAAGTTTGATATACTCAACCGCCTCCACACCTTCTGTAACGACCCGACTTTTCGAGATCTCTAAATGGGGTCATTACTACCATACATGAAAACTTAACCCAAAACTAGTTGACCATGTAAACTCAAAAATATAGATTTTCTGGATAAATTAAATTTACTAAAGATATCCAAAGATTTCTTAAGCAAATTTTAGTTTGGGATCCCTAAAACGTTGTAAAATAAATAAATAAATAAAACATTTAAATTCAAAACTACAAACTCAAATGTTCTTTTTAAACATTCAAACTTCCTAAAAAAGCATGACACTAAGTGGAAGCAACTCCCTAGTCATGTATGTCATCTTTAACAGACCTTGTTGTCAAGCACCTGATACATTCTTGCCATTACCTGAAAAATACATGTAACATGAATTGAATATTCTAAACTGGTGGGACCTAGTCTAAAGTACAAAAGTTGAACATGGGTTGTCATCTGAGTGAACAAT
The DNA here is from genome assembly GCF_009727055.1 of Benincasa hispida. NCBI lineage: Eukaryota > Viridiplantae > Streptophyta > Magnoliopsida > Cucurbitales > Cucurbitaceae > Benincasa > Benincasa hispida. Next base: position 52,487,105 of record NC_052352.1, on the reverse strand, counting down.
TTAACCCGCCCTATCGTAGGTGAGATGTACTCATATTAACTAGTAAACCTAAAGGAACACATAACTGGTTGACTCGAAGGTGCACATAAACTAGTGGACCCAAAGGTGCACATAAACTGGTGGACCCAAAAGCGCACATAATCTGGTGGACTCGAAAGCACACATAAACAAGTGGACCCGAAGGTGCACATAACTGAATTTGGGGTATACATAGCTATGGGTAGGAGAGCAATTGTCACCACATAAACAGGTGGACCCAAAGGTGCACATAACTGAATTTGGGGTGTACATAGCTATAGGTAAGAGAGAAATTGTCACTAAATTGGTCTATCATGAAACATGCAAGAAAATGTCCCATAACATGAAATCATGGCATATCATCTTATAAATTCATGAATTCATAACATAGCATTTCACAAACTCATAGCATGCATAAATAAAATTTGTTCACTGATGAAAACATATATTTTCTAAAAAATGTCTAGCAAAAACCTTAAAAAAATAATATTTTTAAACTATTTTGCCTGGCACGAAGGCAGTTCCAGTAGTAAAGCCAATACATTAAACTTGGGACTAGATAAAAACTCTATAAGAAACCAACCTCCCCTATAAACTTCTAGGAATATTTGTTGAAAAAAGAAAATAGAAGTTGTCTTTCTCACACAATCAAATGTCTTTAGAAGTTTCTAAGATGAACTTCTTTATTGCATAAAGGAGAGAGAGATGGCTAAAAAAATGTGGAAGTAACAAGGGACTTTTCTCTCTAATTGACCTCACTTTGGAATGAAGTGGATGGTTTAGAATGAAATGGATGATTGTATTTATAGAATAGAAATAATCCTAATCCTAAATTATATGGGATTCCATAATTAAAATAGTAGATTAGATTTCTTTTTTGAATATGACACTTTATCTAATTAGAAAATCTATTTTTAATTAAATTAAAGAATCAATAATTAAAGTAGTAGATAGGTTAGATTTTGTTTTTAAATAAGAAATTTTCTCTATTTAGGAAACCCACATTTTAATTAATTAAAATTTTTTTAATTAAAGTAGTAAATAAATTAGATTTACTTTCTGAATATGACATAATCTAATTAATTTAAGAACCCATATTCTAATTCAAATTAGAAATTCCATAATCTAATTAATTTAGAAATTCATATTCTAATTATATTAGAAATTCCAAAATAAACCCTAATTCTATAAATTTGAATTAAATCATAATTTCTCTTAACAACACAATTTAAATTAATTATCTTCTTTAATTTAGCTGTTAAAACCAAAATTCAAGTACGATAAATCCAATGGATTTAAGATAATCAAATTTAAAATTACTAAAAACTCGGGATGTTACAATATATATGTTGGCTTTTATGTCGTAAAACTCATAGATAGTAAATGTAACATTTGATCAATCATTAATAAAATGTTATTAATGTTTATTGCAATAAATAGTTGTTTTTTATCTTGTATTTATCTTTCGTGAATGACCCTAATCAAATAAACTAACATCCTAGACTATTGTATGAGTCTTGAACTGTATGTGGAGACAAACGGGGATCAATGTTCAAGATACAGCCTAAAGGGTATATAGTATGTGGATAAGGCTGGATATTTTATCCTAATGACACTATAGATACAACCCACTTTATATTTGATACAAATGCAATGATCCAACGCATTCATGTAGAAGACATACGAGTGGGGGCATCCTATGTAATGAGTTTGCATAAGATCAGACAAACAAATAGTAACCACTAGATGTAATTCCGTTGACTAGTTAGGTTTCTATTTCACTAGGATGACCTAAGGAACTTAGTCTTAATATTAAGTGAGTTGTGGACTCCTGTTCATGAGAGATTTTCCGTTGATTAGTATTGGTGAGAGTGACCAATTCGCTAACTCAATAAACCTACCATTTTGGGGACAAGACCAAATGAGGAGCTAGGAACATAATTTCATGAGATGGAGTTCACTCCTTCCCGAATTTAGGGTAAGTAGATGAGTATTCACTTAAGTGGTGTTTCCAAGACTTGAACAAAGGGCCATACCCTCTCATTTTCCCGAGAGGGGTTTCTATTTAATGGTTGAACCATAAACAAGTTGTTCATTAGAGGAGCACTGGTACTTAAGGATATAAAGGTAACCCAGAGGTAAAATGGTAATTTGACCTAATTGGTGTTACAAACATTTGTGAGGATTAACTTGTTGTCATTGATCTACATCCGTGGACATAGAAATGTATCTGCAGTGAGAAGAGTGCAACTATGAATTTTTAGTGGAGTGTACCTACAGTTAAAAAATATTGTTTAATTGGTTAAAGAGTTTAGCCAATTAATCTCATATCGTCTGAGCTTTTTTTATCTGTAGATCCATGAGGTCCCCTTCCTAGTTCGTAAAAGGAATTGAGGTAACTGTGCTTTGAATAGAGTTTGAAATGTTCAAATTCACTTAGGAAAATAATATAATGTATATTTTAATTAAATTTTATAATACAAAATTTATTTTTTGATATGATCGAAATTAATTTATGGGAGAATTAAACATTTGAAGGAGTTCAAATATTAATGAATTGGATTCATATAGAAACTATAGGTTAAAATTAAAGTGTATTTAATGCACATTAAAACTATAGGTTATGAGGGAAATACAATTGAATATGATTCAAATGTAAGCCAAAATAAATATTGGATATTTAATTGGGCAATTAAATAATTATTTAATTAAATTTAATTTAAATTAATTAATTGAATTAAAACTATAGATTATGTGAGAGATGTTTCATATAATGTGATTTAAAGGAAATCATTAATTAAATTAGATTTAATTAATGATTAATTATTTATCTATTGATTAATAATTGATTTATTTAATTTAATTAATTTAATTAGTTAATTTAATTAGTTAAATTAATTAGATAACTCCCACGTAGGGGAGTTATCTAAAAACGTGGGTGGTTCCACGTTTCTTTCCCTCTCTATCTCGGTGGTTACAAGAAAAAAAAAAAGATAAAAATCATGCAAAGAAAAGTTCTGGCCTTTTCACTTTTCTCCGAGAAAAATTCTCCTTCTCCCTTTCTTTCTTCGAATTCACCTGTTCCCCACAAATCAAAAAAATTACAAAAGGTTTCTCAGATGATAGAAAGGTTGTTTTTTTTGTGGTGTTTTAAAATCCCAATTTGAGAATTTGATTCTCACTTGGTTCTACAAAAATAAAGGTTTTCAATCTCTTTTTTTGTGTTTTTTTAAGCATGCTTAACCTAAGTTATGATTTTATAGTTAGGCTAATTTTTGTTTTTCTTTGGTCTCTGTATTATTTTTTAATTGCCCAGTGTATGGATATATCAAAAATCCCAAATTAATAATGAGATTTTGGTTCTATGCTTTCCAATGCAATGGGGCTTTCATCCCTATAAATGGTATCATACCCTCCTCATATATTAATTAGAATTATGAAATTTAAATTGGATTTTGGTAGGATTAATTGCATTATGAATGTTTATTATGAATGAATGTTTACGGTATTTTTTTACCTTAGATTTACATGTTTTTTATTTGATCAGTTGTAAAGGCCCTATGTTTTTTGGCATTTTAATTATGTAAATCGAGTCTTTGTAAGTATGGGTCTAGAATTCATAGCCTTGGCAATGAAGATCGAGACCAATTCTGTAAAATTTTAGGGAACAAAGTCTGAGAAATCGAAAAAAAAAAAAAAAAGAAACGGCGCTGTACAAAGTAGAAGGGTTGACGTCATGCTGACGTCAGTAGAAGGGCTAACGTCATGCTAACATCCGCAGAGACCTGGTTCAAGATGTTGGATCCAGTTTAAGCTAGTTCTATTTTGTTTTAGCTTGGTTCGTGATTGTGGGTCTGGTTCTAGAGCGGTAGAAGCTTATTTTAGGATAAATTAGGATAATTATTGTAATTTAATTGCTTTATTTATCCTAGGGGCCAAAAATTAGGATAAATTAGGATAATTATTGTAATTTAATGGCATAAGTTAAGAATATGCATGCATTTTAATATATTATAAGCGTTATAATGTATGGTATTAGTGCATGATTTATATTTAATTTCATGAGTTATTTAATGTAATTGTTATCTTAATTTAATGAAATTAATAAAGCATGAAGTATGACATTACTTAGATTAAATATAAAAGTTACATTTAATTGAATGTCTTGAGCATTATTGTTTGATTTTCATGATTAACTTTAATATAAAGTGTTATGTTAATAAAATTATGAAAATCAAATATGCATTGAGCATGAAACAGTCATAGTATAAATATAAATGTTATATTTTCATGCAATGCATATAGTATGAATTTATTTAATTGATTAAAATATGACTGTTAATTAAATTAAACCATCGAGAGCATGATTATAAGGCTAATCATTAAAATTTGAAAATGTTTTTAAAATTAATGATTAGAAACCGTCAATCTATTATAAAAAATTGCATGCAAATGAAGGATCATAGGATAATAAATTATTTTAAAATTTTTTAAAATTAATTATATCTAAGATCATTTTAATTCTAATATGATTAGAATTATTTCTTATTTAGTTTTTAAATAGTTTTAATGAACTAAGTAGGAAAAACATTACTATGATTATAAGGGAACTCTACTGGTTAGATTCTGTCTAGGCTGAAGGTATTTAAGTTGACAGTTTACAGAACACCTCCTATTTGAGAACTGACCTGGAATTTGAGTTAAATTAATCATAGTTTAATGTTGGCATTCAATGTCACTAGGTTAATTAAAAGGGTTTAATTCACCTAGAAAATAGTGTAAAGAGCTTTTTATAAGAGTTATAATAAGCATGACTTACATAGATTAACTTAGCCGGATTTATCTAAGGTAAATAACACTAAAATATGGTAGGAAACTTTAATGGTAGGAAAAGTACAAAACCATATATTTATATGAAGTTTTGCTTCCATGTCCCTGTATGTTCACAACGTGAGATCTATGCTCGGCTTCGTGTCGCCTTGGGTGCGGCCTCCCTTTAGAATGTTTTTGCATGGATCAACAACAAGGTGAATGGGAAAACTGTCCATAGTAAGTGAAACCGGGATGCGTGTCAACATATCCTTCATCTCCCCTCCCCCCCTAGGTCACACCGTAAGATTCTTATGATCTGCTTGTGTGTCGTTCTGGAGCAACCATCTCTTAAGAGAGTCTGATCATATGTTTTGGAACACTGCAAACTCCTAAAAGGGATAGGATCACTGAGGTTAATTACCAATAGTTTTCTTTCCTAATGATTGGCTATTCGTGCATACCACTGGGATCTAAAAGTGGGAGGGATACACTTACATGGATCAGTTAAGAGTTAAAGAATCCTTGACCGAACAATGGTGGCTAATTTTTATAGGAATATGAGTTATTCTACTTTTAGAAATAGCAGAGAGTTGTCTCATTTCTGAGGAGGAGTAGTTGATCACCCTTCGGTGGATGTTGCTTTAAACTCCTGAAGCATCATTGCAAAAACTAAATCAATAGTTATTAGGGTTCTTTGATTGCTTGTTTTTGCCAAATTGATTGGATATTTTGAAATTGTTGGCTTGTGTGATGGGTTAAGGCCAACATAACTAATATAGTTAATGTTTATTTTTTTATTTTCAGGAATGTTTCCTTCAATAATTGTACTGCTTAAAAATGAAAAACTCACTAGCAAAAATTACTCTATGTGGAAATCCAACTTGAATACGATTCTTGTTGTTGACGATCTAGGGTTTTTCTGATTGGAGGATTGTCCTTCGGCCCCTACTCGTAATGCATCCTAGGCTATGAAGGATACTTATGACCGGTGGATAAAGGCCAATGAAAGGGTTCGCTTCTACATCTTAGCCAGCTTACCTGAAATTCTGTCCAAGAAGTATGAGGTCATGGTAACTACGAGGGAGATTATGGAACCTCTCCAAGAGATTTTTGCCTTGTCCTGTAGTCTCTCTTCAATATGCTTTGACTCGTTGACCATTCACCTTAAAAATGTCACCTTTCTTGTCAAGATCCATCGCTCTGTGAGGATATATCTTGTGTACTATGAATGAGCTCGACCATCTCAAATTAAGATTTCCAGGGAACAATTTCATATGAGAGTTAAACAACAACACTTCCTATCCTTCTCGAACCTTTGATGGTTGAGTCTGCTAATTATGATATCTCTTCATCTTCTCTTTGTTTAATTTTCATTCTCATAAGAAGAATAATGAAGTTCCTCCAACTCATTCAATTGCAGCATACACTTGTCTTTACTTTTGTCAAGTTCATGTTTAATCTCTTAATAGCCCAAAGGGCTTTATGTTCTAGCTCTAACAGTGAATGGCAAGCTTTCCCAAACATTATTTTGTAAGGGAGTATTTGCCACTAATAGCTACTGAAAGTTGTTATCTTATTCCTTTTAATTTGGACTCGTTCTATGATTTTATATGTTTATTTTAAGATTATGTACGTATAAAGCATTAAAAGGGTAGAATCGAACATTGAAGTGAAAACAGGTCTTAAACGAACAAAAATGGAGCTTTGGAAGCACTAAACAAGGAAAGGAAGGAAAATTATGAAAAAAAATCAAATTTTAGGATAGCATTAGGAAAATTGCGAAAATATCTAATAAAAAAGGAAACGAACAAAATTTGGAGGTTGTGCAAAGGTGAGAGCACCGCAAAAGACAGAATGGCCAATTTCAAGTAGTATCACGACATTACAAACTTTTGAAGATGGAGGCTAACGCGTGTGCGTCGACATCACGGTGCCCCTCAATTTTCTATAAATACCCTTTTTTCTAAATTAGGTCAAATCAAATCAGAATTGCAGCCTTTAACTCGACATTCTCTCTTCTTTTGTCATTACTTTTACTTCTATTTTTATTTTCTACTCATTGGATTTGATATTGGCACACCATGATTGGCTAAGGTAAGTTCTTTTCTTGCTTAGGGTAGGATAGAAATCCATTCTATTTGGTTGTGAGACTTGAATTTTGTGGATTGTTGGCTAAATTTTTATTATTATTGATGGAATTTTAACTTCAATGCTTAGAAATTGTGAATGGCTTGATCACCTATCATCTTTTCTTTGTTTGGCTAGAGAGAGATAGATCTTTAAATGTTAATCTCGTTAGGGCATAGAATAAAGCATGTTTGGGTGTAAATTCTAGCCTATTTAGGAAAATTCTTTTACAATAATTGTATGATTAATCAATGCATGAATGAAATCAATTGATAACTTAGGTTATCCAGTTAATTAATTGACTTGGCTAAAACAAAGAAAAAATTGGAACTAAACTCAAGACCAAACCAATAATTGACACAAAAATAATAGACCATAAGCAAGTAAATTGTTTTCGATTTTGGTGAAGATCTCAAGTGAGATCAAGGATAAAGATTGAAATCAGTATTTTAAATAAGCTTCCATCTTGGGTGGTCTAGCCTTTTTTTGCCGTTTGCAAAAGACTAATCAAATACATTTATAATATTGAACTAAACACTACTTATACGATAGCGTATAATAGTGGTAAACTTGAGCTGATATGTAGGGAAGCACGAATGTAGTTTCCATCTAATTACATTCTTCTAGCTAGAGTGGCAGCTAGGGGGTTTAGAATGGTTTGAGTGTCGATGCAAAGAAAATAAAATGCAAAAAAAGTAAAGTGCAAAAAATTAAAGTGCAAGGAAAGTAAAAACGTCTGGCTCAGGACCCAGGATCCACCCAACGCTCGATTGATCAAAGGATTAATAAGGATTATTTCTCTCAATTTTGTGTGATTAGTAAACTTGCCTAGATAGCCAAGACAAGTGTCCTAACTATTAATTAATCCCTTGATCAAAAAAGATGTATGAGTAACGGGGTTCGATAGCATTCATGAAAAAAACACATTTACTTTCATTAATTTCTTAATTAGACTAATAGTTTAGTGTTTGGATTTGATGGCATCCATAACAAGCAAACAATCATATTAAGTTTGATGGGTTTAACTAAGATGTTTAATAACATGCATTGCCTAAGTTACTAATCAATTGTGTTCTTGAATTATCCTACTCATTCAATGTATAAAAGGGTTATTCTAAACAACCTAAAATTCACAATAAGCATATTTTAGCCTTTTATCCTGATAAGATTGACATGCATAGACATATCTTTCTCCAGTCTAATGAAGAATAAATGAAGGTTGATCAGGTCTAACATATATCTAAGCAATTTAAATACATTAAAAAAACCACAAAAAATTAAAGAGAAATATAGATAAAAGTAAAAAATCCACACAATGGATCCATAGGTTTCACCTAGCCCCAGACTAGCAACACACCTTAGCCTTAAATCTAGATCAAGATCAGGTTTACAATCATAAAAAACCCAAGAGTAGAGGAAAAGTGGAGGAAAAAATAGCGGAAAACGAGAGAAAAATTCCTGGGGACCGAATGGGGTAAAAGAAAAATGACTTTAAAATTGGCTGAATATAATTGGCTTGGCAACACAGCGCCTAGGGATAGCATCGTGGCGCTCATGAGTCTTGCCATAGCATAGACCTTGGGCGACACAGCACTTCATGCAGCACCCTTGCATGTGCTCGCGTCCTCCTTGTTCGTCAATGTCCGGAGCACCGCAGTTCTCCCCAAAATCACAACTATTGCCTTGGGTCGCCAGGTGCAACGCCTAGCATGGTGTCACTACACTAGTGTCAGAGCTAAAATCATCATTTAATCTTTCTTCACAATTGATGCTACGAAGCTCTATTTTGATCCATTTTTGTTTAGTTGCAGTTTCAGTGGTCCATTCTACCTCTTAATTGCTCAATTCCTACAAAATAGAATAATAACCATGTAAAATCCAATAACGACCCAGAATTAAGCTAAGAAAAATAGCACTTTTCGAGTGCTAACATCAGGCCTTCAAGACTAGGGCGTGCCTCGAGCTTGAGAGTTTAAGGCATTTTTGTTTGGTCTTGGCCTTATCTCAAGCGAGATATCACCGAGGTCATATACATAATCCCATAAACCCTTAAAATCCAATGTTGGAATTGGTGTCCTAATTCTCCCAGAGTCTCGTAGTTTGTAAACATTGTACACATCATTATTAATAAAATAAGAGTTATTTTATTTACATTTACTCATATCCAATAAACAAAGATTCGCGGTTATTGTATGTAAACTTAAGCATATATATGAGATATACAAGTGAATCATGCCTTAAGTAATAACCTAAAAGGTCTGTAGTATAAGGATAAAGGAGGGATACCCTATCCTAGTGACACTATGGACACGACCCACTTTGTAGAGGTTTACAAGTGTTGTGAACTACTATAGATGGTCTAATCCTGACCATTCATATGGAGACATATGAGTAGGCATGTCCTATACAAAGAGTTTGTATAAGACCAAAGCATGAGATGACTAGTCTCTTTATATAATGTCGTTGATAATTGAGACTTACATCTCACTAAAACGACCATAGGTGACATGACCTTAATCCTAAGTGTTTTGGGAACTCCTGCCTATGAAGGCGGTTCTTTGATTAGTATGGGTGAGAGTGGCAAGATTTTCAACTCAACAAGCCTACCTTTTTGGGGATTTTTTTTATTGGGGAGCTGGGAACTCAGTTACACAAGACGGAATTAACTCCTTCCTGAAGCAAGGGTAAGTAGATAGATTGTGCTCCCTTAAGAGCTGATTCCAGGTCTTGAACATAGTGGCCACATCCTCTCTTTGGAAGAGAGAACCCAGTCATAGTAGGACTATGACTTATTGTTTATTAAAGGAATCAGTGGTACTTAAGGAGTTAGATGTAACTACAGGGACAAAACGATAAATTGGCCCAGCTATACTTACGACCGATCTGTGAAGGGTTATCGCACTGTTGATTGGTTAATATGGACTCATAAATATATTTGTAGTGAGAATAGTGCAGCTGTCGGTCTTTCATGGAGTGTCAAATAGTTAACGGATGGTGGATCCCATGACTAAAGAGTTTAGTCAGTTATTCACGTATCGTTGGAGCTTCAAGCTATAGGTCCATAAGATCCCCCTTGGTAGCTCAATGGATTCAAGTTGAGAATCAGATTTTGGGGTTGATTTGAAGTGTTTAAATTAACAAGAAAAAATTCAATTATATATGATATAATTGGTGTAATGTATGAGATACATTACTTGGAGGAATTAATTTAAATATGATTTATATTAACTACCATAAAATAGAAAAAGAACTATGGTTTGTATGTTTCATGAGATAAAATATTAAACTATAGGTTATAAATATAATATGATAAGTTGGTATCATATTTATTTATAATATATTAATTATATGATAATTAATTTCTTTTTCTCTAATAACTGATTGAGTGGGAGGTTATTGGTGATTTTATGGTAATCGTGAAGCAAAAGAAAAATTGTTTTCCTAACTTTAGTTGTTACTTCATTCGGAAAGAACTCACAGTGACAAGCTATTAAGTGAAAGAGTTTCACTAAGCGATAGCCGAGAGACTACATGATCAGCTAAGCGATCACTTACCTTTGGCTATACGATAGTCATTCAACTGATCGTTGCTACACGATCGAGTGGATAAGTCTATATGCTACTACTTGACCTCTATCCTATAACTATGAAAGTATAGCGCTCATCGAAGGCTGCACCAGTCCTAAAAGAATATAGTGGGGATAGGCTGCCATTTACTAAAAGATCAAGCACATCGTCAATACGATAGATAGTGTCTCATCTCCCACTTGCTCGATCGTCTACTCGATCATATACCTCCAGTCTCTTCCTCAAGCCAAGATCAGACAAAGCCTACAACTCTTGGATTCTCACATCGAGAATACCAAGGTAACTATTGTGGTGGTGTCCTCACTCAGTTCATGGATCAAGTTAAAATCGATTGGGTTCAAGGAGTTGTTGGTCGTTCGTTGTGTTTGTGTTCATTGGTTGTACCAGTCGTTGCATTCGAGTGTGCTGTTCTTGGGCGCTTGGAAACTGATCGAGGGATTTGTGAAGAATGGTTCTTCAAAGGTATGCTTCCTCTAACCCCTGTATCATCGTTTAGCATGCTATAAATTCTATATATGCAAAACCTGTATGTTTTCGTTTTAGACTATAATTGTTTATCTTCAATCTGAATGGAATATGGAACGATCCCTTTCGCTACTCATGGAAATTCTCGTATTTGATTTCCTTCAATTGGTATCAGAGCCAGGTTGTTTTAATATTCCAAATATAGTATCTGTTTTGAACTTTCTTTACAGTCGTGGTGGGTTTTAAGATTTCTACATTGCATTTAACAGTTAAATGTGTTTGTGGATGTGTTTGTGGATGTGTTGATGAATGTTTACTTGATGGTTGTCTCTATTTAAAGCTTTCTTTAAGATTTCAAAGTGTTAATTTTTAAGGGCCCCCATTTTTTGGCATAATTAACAAGCAATCGAGTCTGTAATTCAAAGTGTTTAAATTTGTTGAGTCGTTCATGATGAAGTTTCGAAGCATGAAGATGCAGTTCTCATCGAGGAAGAAGACAAGGGTTGGTCGTATTGTATAGCCAAAGATAATTGATTGTTGAGTTTTGGCTAAACGATCGTGTAGTATTTACTGAACGATCGTTTAGCTAATGCTAAACGATGGGGTAAAGCATTTATTCTATTGCGTAGCATTGGTTGCTCGATCGCATGGACGCTAGAGGTAAATGATCACATAGAGCATTCGATGCTCATTGTTTAATAAAAGGTGCGCACATTAAACGATCGTGTAGTTAGCATGCCTCATCGCATAGTCACTAACTAAACGATCATGCGGTATACGATACCTTACGCTTGCTTAGCGATCTTTTAGACGATTGTGCTTTGCCACATCGTTGTCATCTAGTTGATCGCTTAAGGCTTCCGTTGCACGATGCGTGCTTGACGATCGCGTGCCTTCATGCTTCATCGTATAGTAAAAGGTACACGATCGTTTCTATATTCATGCATCATATATTACAAGTGTTATAATATAGTTTCTGGTATGATGAAATTACAAGAGAGCATGTGCATGCATCATGAAATATAAGAGTTATATTTATGTATGCAGTAAGTATATTCATTTATCATCTTTATATTATAAGCGTCATAGTATAAGGGTGTATGGAAGCATGTATGCTTGGTTCGTTGCTTTGTTATATAAGTGTTATATAAAATTAGCAACGAATGAACAATGCATGGAGCATGACACTTGGGCCAATTTGTAAAAGTTATGAATGTCTTGAACGTGTAGTTTCGCATTGTGCTTGGTTTTGGTTGTTTCCAGTTATAAGTGTTGTAATGGAAATTAGAACTAAAATCGATAAGAAATAGGTGCAAGGGTTTTAAAATTTGATTGAGATAGACCTATGTTCAAGGTCCTAATACGATTAGATACCTAAGTTTAATCTTTTGAATCGGTTTAATATGATTCAATTAATTTCCATAAAAGATTAAATTTGTATTAAATCTGTCTATAAGGGACCTTTTGTCTAAGGCGAATTCTGTCTAAGCTGGGGTATTTAAGCTGACGGAAATGGAACACCCCTACCTAGGAACCTACCTGAAAATGTGAATTAGATAGATTTGCTACAAGCATGCGACAATTGATCAAAGACTTCGTTAAAGAGTTTAATGAATGATGATCAAAAGTTGTTCAACTTTCCAAAGTAAGCGTTACTTTTGGGCAAAACTTTTGGGCAAACCTAAAAGGTCATTTAGTTAAAATTCTTAGTCGTGTTTTTTCTAAGTAAACTAAACGCTAGGTTATAAAATACTCAGTGGGAGGAAGAGATATATATGATATGTCAATGATTCCACTCACGTTTCTCCCTAAATATTCAAGCCATAAGATTCATGCTTGGCCTCGTGGTGTCCTGGGAGCATCCCCCTTCGGATGGTGTTTGCATGAGTCAATATCAAGGTGGATGAAGAGAGTGTTTATAGTAAATGGGTGAAGGGTGTGTGTCAACACATTCTGTGGTCTCCTTCATTGGTTTGCACCGTGAGAACTTCTTGCACTCCCTCGTGGCATCTTGGGAACGTCCCCCTTCGGATGGGTTTTGTGTGGTTGGTCAATATCAAGATGAACTCCAGAAATGGATAGGGTCACTTTAGTTTTTTCCCTTCAGATTGGCTGCTTGGGATAGAACTCTAGGGCCTAAAATGAAGGGTCACACTTATGGAAAATTATTAAGCAAGTTAATGATTTCTTGACCAAATTAATGATGGCTAGTATTTATAGGAGCAAGAGTTGTTCTGGTATTAATGACTGGTTGAGAATGTCTCAATTCAAAGGAGGGATAAATTAACTACTCTTTAGTGGCTTTTGTTCTAAACCTTTGAGGCGTCATTGCAAAACTAGATGTCACAAGGGTTCATTTCAGTTTCGATAAACCGTATTGGATGTTGTTTTTAACGAGTATTTGCTAAAACCTAATATAGGTCAATGTGTTTGTTTTTTCAGCAACATGAATGATTTTCCGTTAGTTGCCTCAAATTTGACCGATCACATACATTGGAAAGAGTCCGCTAAAACATATTTCGTGGTAAACGACCTCAAGTTTGTCATGGTTGAGGAATGTCCTCAAGTCCTGACCCTTGATGCACCGCGAAATGTTCGTAACGCATATAAGGTGTGGATGAAGGCTAACTCGTTGGCCTGACTTCACATTTTGGCTAGCATACTTGATGCATTGGCCAAAAGGGTTGAGAACATGGTCATTGCACGTGAGATCATGGACTCTTATAAGAATTGTTTGAACATCAGTTCTTACTTTTTGAGCACAAAGGGATGGATGACAAAGAAACCGATAGTGTCAGTTCCCAAGATAACCTCTAGTTAGAGAAAGAAAGTGTTACTGACTCTGATGAAGTTCATCGACGAGAAGTGTTTTCTGAAATGGAACTTGAATCTTGTTTAGGTTCTGATACTAATCCCACTACTCTTCAAAAGAGGAAGAAGTCAAAAGACAGTAAATATGATTCATTGGTCTTGGAGACGTGTTTGATAGAGAATGATGATTCTGCCTGGATACTTGATTTAGGTGCTACTAATCACATTAGTTCTTCTTACCAAGGATTTAGTTCCTGGCAAACGTTGCAAGAGGGAGATTGACTCTTCGAGTTAGTACTAGTGAGGTTGTTTCAATTCTTGCTGTAGGCAGGCTGAAGTTATTTTTGGACAACAAATGTTATTTGTTACTGGATAATGTTTTTGTAGTTCCTCATATCAAGAGAAACTTAATCTCGGTTTCTTGTCTCATTGAACAAGGTTATACCATCTCCTTTTCTGAGAGTAAAGTTTTTATTTTCAAGAATGGTATGGAGATTGGTTTTGGTTCAGTGGAAAATAACTTGTATGTACTAAGGCTATTAGTCATAAAAGCCTTGTTTAATACCGAAATGTTCAGTACAGTGACAACAGCAAAAATACCAAATGTGTCTCCTAAGGAAAACATCCATCTTTGGCATTTAAGGTTAGGTCACATCAACCTCAATAAGATTGAGAGTTTGGTGAAATTTGGACTTCTAAAGAGTTTAAAAGAAAACTCCTTGCCAGCATGTTAATCATGCCTTGAAGGCAAGATGACCAAACAACCTTTTACTGGAAAAGGTTATAGAGCCGAGGAAACCTTGGAGCTTATACATTCAGACCTCTATGGTCTGATGAGTGTTAGGGCTCGAGGTGGGTATGAATATTTCATATCTTTCATAGATGATTATTCAAGATACGAGTATCTATACCTAATGCAACGTAACTCTAAAGCTCTTGACAAGTTCAAGGAGTATAAAGCTGAAGTTGAAAACTTGTTAGGTAAGAAGATAAACACACTACGATCTGATCGTGGTGGAGAATATATGAACCTTGAATTCCAAAACTATATGATAGAATATGGAATTACGTCCCAACTCTCGCCCCGAAGTACACCTCAGTAGAATGGTGTATCACAAAGGAGAAACAGAACCCTGTTGGATATGGTTCGGTCTATGGTGAGTTATGCTCATCTTCCAAACTCGTTTTGGAGATTTGTAATGGAGACAGCATGTTACATTTTGAACGTTCCCTCAAAAAGTGTTTTTACCTTTTGAGATGTGGAGAGGCCGTAAAGGTAGTTTACGCCACTTCAGAATTTGGGGATGTCCAGCCCACGTGCTTGTAGCTAACCCAAAGAAGTTGGAACCACGTTCGAAAGTTTGCCTCTTTGTAGGTACCCCAAAGAAACAAAGGGTGGATACTTCTATGATCCAAGTGAGAATAAGATGTTTGTGTCGAAAAATGCTATCTTCTTAGAAGAAGACCACATCCAGGATCATAAACCACGAAGCTAGCTTATTTTACATGGGATTTCTAGTGAGACTACTGAGGGTTTAACAAGAATTGTTGAATAGACTGATAGATCAACAAGAGTTGTTGATGTTGGTACATCTAGTCAACCATCTCAAGAGTTGAGGCTGCCTCGATGTAGTGAGAGGGTTATAAACCCACCGGATCGCTACATGGCTTTTACTGCCCAAAACATCATATCTGATGATGAGGTCGAGGATCCATTGTCTTATAAGAAAGAAATGGAGGATATTGACAAAGATGAGTGGATTAAAGCCATGAACCAGGAAATGGAGTCTATGTACTTCAATAATGTCTGGGAACTTTTGGATCATCCTGATGGGGTAAAACCTATAGGGTGTAAGTGGATCTATAAGAGAAAACGAGGTGTAGATGGAAAGGTACAGACCTTTAAGGCTAGACTCATGGCAAAGGGTTATACCCAGGTTGAGGGAGTGGACTATGAGGAAACTTTCTCACTTGTTGTCATGTTGAAGTCTATCAGGATACTCTTGTCCATAGCCACATTTTATGATTATGAGATATGATAAATGGACGTCAAAACTACCTTTATTAATGGTAATCTTGAGGCGACCATCTACATGGCTCAACCAGAGGGGTTCATTGTTCCAGATTAAGAACAAAGAGTTTGTAATCTTAATAGGTCCATTTATGGGCTGAAACAAGCATCTAGATCATGGAACATTAAATTTGACAGTGCGGTCAAATCGTTTGGCTTTGATCAAAACGTTGATGAGCCTTGTGTTTCCAAGAAAATCATCAATAGCTCAGTTGTTTTCCTGGTGCTGTATCTGGATGATATCCTACTCATTGGGAATGATGTAGGTTTTTTTTTACTGACATTAAGAAGTGACTAGCTACCCAATTCCAAGTGAAAGATTTGGGAGAGGCGCGGTATGTTCAAGGGATCTAGATCATTCGAGATCGTAAGAACAAGAGGTTGGCCTTATCTCAGGCATTGTACATTGATCAAATGTTGAATAGGTACAGGATGCAGAATTTCAAGAGGGATTTATTACCCTTCAGGTATGGAATTGTTTTGTCTAAGGATCAATGTCCTAAGAAACCTCAAGAGGTTGAGGAGATGAGACGGATTCCCTATGCTTCGGTTGTTGGAAGCTTAATGTATGCAATTTCATGTACTAGACCTATCATTTGCTATGCAGTAGAGATTGTCAGTCATTATAAGTCCAATCCAGGATTAGATTCCTAGACGGCTGTCAAAACGATTCTCAAGTATTTTCGGAGAACGAGAGACTACATGCTCGTGTATGGAGATAGGGATTTGATCCTTACAGGATACACAGACTCTAATTTTCAGACTGATAGAGATTCTCGGAAATTGACATTAGGGTCAGTGTTCACTCTGAATGGAGGGGCTGTAGTTTGGCAAAGCATCAAGCAAGGATGCATCACAGACTCCACTATGGAAGCCGAATACGTAGCCGCTTGTGAAACTACTAAAGAGGTTGTTTGGCTTAGGAAGTTTCTTACATATTTGGAATTTGTTCCAAATATGTCTTTGTCGATCACTCTCTATTGTGATAATAACGGGGCTGTGGCGAATTCCAAGGAACCTCAGAGTCATCGTAGAGCCAAGCATATCGAACGAAAATATCATTTGATAAGGGAGATTGTTCATCGCAGTGATGTGATAGTCACGAAGATCACGTCAGAGCACAATGTAGTTGATCCGTTTATAAAGGCTCTCACAGCTAAAGTGTTCGAAGGTCATCTGGAGAGTCTATGTCTACAGGACATGCGATATCTTGTCTAGGGCAAGTGGGAGATGATACTAGGGTATAGAGTATGCCCTAGTTTATTATATATTGTACTTGTTTTTTCATGTATTATACATTAGTCTCCCGAGAGGTATAGAACAAGTGAGAGATTGTTGGTATTCGTGTCCTAATTCTCTCAGAATCTCGTAGTTTGTAAACATTGTACACATTGTTATTAATAAAATAAGAGTTATTTTATTTGCATTTACTCATATCCAATAAACAAAGATCTGTGGCTATTGTATGTAAACTTAAGCATGTATATGAGATATACAAGTAGATCATGCCTTAACTAATAACCTAAAAGTTCTATAGTATAAGGATAAAGGAGGGATACCTTATCCTGGTGACACTACAGATATGACCCACTTTGTAGAGGTTTACAAGTGCTGTGAACTACTACAAATGGTCTGATCCTGACCATTCATGTGGAGACATGCAAGTGGACGTGTCCTATACAAAGAGTTTGTATAAGACTAGACCACGAGATGATTAGCCTCTTTATATAACGTCGTTGATAATTGAGACTTACATCTCACTAAAATGACCATAGGTGACATGACCTTAATCTTGAGTGTTTTGAGAACTCCTGCCTATAAGGGGTCCTTTGATTAGTATGGGTGAGAGTGGCTAGATTGCCAACTCAACAAGCCTACATTTTTTGGGATTTGTCTGATTGGGGAGCTAGGAACTCAGTTACATAAGACGAAATTCACTCCTTCCCGGAAACAGGGGTAAGTAGATAGATTGCCCCCTTAAGGGCTGATTCTTGGTCTTGAACATAGTGGCCACATCCTCTCTTTGGAAGAGAGGATCCAGTCATAGTAGGACTATGACTTATTGTTCATTAGAGGAATAAGTGCTACTTAAGGAGTTAGTGAAGGATCTCTTGATGAAGAGCATCCATAAGCGCGTTCGGATCTTTCCAATTTCACCGTGACCAAAATACAATATATACATTCGAACATACAGTTACACAAACAAACAGTAATTAATGACATGCTTTGAACACTAAAGAATAAGGGAAAGAGTTCTCATACTAGTCGAAGACCCTCTTCAAGCTTTAGAACTCAGATGCAGTAGAAGAACCTCCACCCGTACTCTATCGCCCAGCAAACACGTCGTCTGCAGCAGCACGATCAATCACGAACATGTGAACGCAGCGGGAACGACACCACCAAAATGGAGCCCTTGGTATTCTCAGAGTGAGAACCCAAAGTGTGGTCTTTGGTGAGTTTGGTAGAGGTTGGAGAATAAACTAATCATGTAGATGATAAGCAAGTGGGAGAGAAAATGAAGCTATCGTATAGCTAAATGCTTATCGTTTAGAAGAAGCTACACGATCGTGTAGGCTTTACTAAGTGATTGTTTAGTAAAAAGTAGGCGATTGTTTAGAAAACACAGCACACTATGCGATCGTTTAGGAAAGCTAAGCGATCGTTTAGGGACTAGCGTGCGATCATTTAGGCACGATGTATGCGATCGTTTAGACGCTGAGCGACTATTGTATAGGCTCTCGACTTAT
>NC_052352.1:52412132-52467351 GCF_009727055.1 Benincasa hispida | reverse complement strand
TGAAGTCTTCGTCATGAACGGTTTTATATAACGAGACGTTAACACTTCGTGGTCAGGTTTTATACAAATTCTTTGTATAGGACACCCCCGCTCGATGTCCCAAACACGAATGATCAGGATCAGACCATCTGTGACAAGTCACAACACTTATGACCATTCCATAAAGTGAGTCGCATCTGTAGCGTTACCAGAATAAGGTTTCCCTCCTATATCCATATACTACAGACCATTTTGGTTATCACTCAAGACATGATATCCACTTATATATCACCATATACATGCTTGAGTTAAATACAGATAACCAGGGATTTTATATAACGAGACGTTAACACTTCGTGGTCAGGTCTTATACAAATAGCAGGACGTCTTCTTTTTATCTTGCGATGGAGTGTTTCTCCACATGCGGTCGTCTCTACGATGGTCTGGTGTTTGCTTTGCATTCATTTCCTGCATTGGCTACAAAAATAGAACATTGAATGCATAATTAACGCAAAGTAATAAGTTAGCTGAGATTTGACATGCTGATCGATGCAAACTCTTTTTCTCGTGAATTCCTAGCATGATCGACGCATATTCTGCCTAACAACCTTCATAATTCTAAGTAAAAGGCCTAAGATGACATACATATCTACATGTCATCACACCCCCAAACTTAAAATCATGCTTGTTCTCAAGCATGCGTTCTACTCAAGAAATTCTAACTCATCTTCATGCTTTCTTTTACGATGACCGGCTTCTCAGAATATAATTCACACACACCTTTGGCCATCACCGCAATGCTCTCCTCCACTTTGGCCACTTCTTCAAAAAGATCTTTTCTAAGTTTAATTCGACAAGCCTTTGCTCAAAAAAAAAAATTATTCATTCCCTACAATTTTGTGTTTAGCTTCTGAGATTGTGTTCATTCAAAAAAAGTACTTCAAAACTTTGCGATAACGTATTCAAATGCGGCGTTGAACTTGGTTACACCCTTCGTTTTGGCTTACCCCCACATGTGTCATGCGGACATCCAACTTCGGTTGCGTTTCATATTCAACTCAACTCTTGTCTCGTTTGTTTTGGTTTGTGCCAGACAGAGGAGTTGCGCTAATGCGCTGATCCTAGCGACTTGCCTTCGTTTTGGCTTGCCCCCACATGTGTCATGCGGACATCCAACTTCGCGCAAGTGTCTTTCACAGCTTAACTCTTATCAACATGGGTTTCTCCATTACATTGACAGTGGAGTTATTATTCCCAAAATCTCACTTAACTTTTTTTTTTTTTCAAATGATCGCAATATAATGAACGCAATTCTCCGAGACTGCTGCCACCCCCCAAACTTAGAGGTTGGCAGCGTTCTCACTGCAAAGCTAAAAACAAAATTACAAGAATGCGATAATAAATGTTTGAACAAGGTTTATGCAAAATAAAACTTAAGACTTTCAAAATTTGAAGAAGCTAATAAAAGTAAAGAATGCCTTGCGTTGATGCAGTGAATTATACATACCATCATAGAAACATCGCGAAACAACGCAATCGGGAAAAAAGAGAATTTCAAAACAATAAGGCATACAAGATAACGAGAAAAGACCTTAGGTGGAACAACGCATGCGCTCATGCGTTGGAATCCACGTGATTGTAGCCTTGCGTTGAAGGGTGAAAGGAATTCTTCCGTTGAACTACGAACCGATGAGACTTATTGTTGCACCTACAAGAGCAAACATACCCAAAACCAAGGAAGCAGCCATATATCCAAAATAACAATGAAAATAAAATAAAAATAACCTATACTAAGAAAGCAAAGTAAAGTTAGATTAGAAGACGTCCCTGGAAAAATAAGAATGTTGTCACCGCAAGGAGTCTTCCGTGCAAGAGATGGCTCTCAACTGCTTGGGTCAAGTGGCTCTGACCATTGGAACTTCTGGCAATTGTTGGGCGCATGCGGCCGTCATATGCTTAGAATTACCTTTAGCTCTTTTGCGACTGATTGCCTTTCTACCTTGGGGTCAACATTGGCTTTCAGCGCATCGCCTACACTTCAATTTTATTTGCAACCTGGTCGCACAAGCTGCAATACACCCAAGATAAAAAGTTTGCTCGCAAAGACACAAAACTTAACAAACATTTAGTTACCAAGTCCCCGGCAACGGCGCCAAAAACTTGATGCGCGTAAATTTGAAGTCAATTTTACTCGACAACCAACTTCCCTTTGATGCATTATGTGATGCATGTTTCTAAAATATGCGTTGATAACCATGTGTCGATGGTCATGCGTTGGAATGAAAATTGCGTTAACGAATGTATGCGATGACCATGCGTCTTGCCACAAGTTTTCTTGCATTCATGCCAGATATAATATGAACGCAAGTTTCTCGGGTAATCCGAGGTCGAACACAAGGACTTGTAACTATATGTTTGCGATGATTGTGCATGCGGTAGTATAAATAAAAGAATGGAGGGGATATTGCCACGTTAATCCTACTCCTATTTCTATCTAACAGACAAAGCAATGAGAATAATCATGAAAGGTAGAGATACGACAAACCTTGACATGAAATAAATGTGTGGGAAAATGGATTAATGCGGAGATGTTTTCATTGTAAAACTTAAGAGTGATCACAAGGGCAACTTTAGTCAGCATCAGACTATGCGATCATGTTACAACCATACACGGCAAGTTATTTTCCAATGGAAATGCGGTGCTCCTAATTCTAGGACGCATATGTTGAACACAAAGTGTCCATAGAGCTTATTCCTAAGTCTCTACTCTTGTCTTATGCGATGATGCAAAATGCATGAAAGCAAGATGACCACATTCAATCTTATCCTATCTCTAGGATGCATGCGATGCATTAATAACAAATAGTGCTCATTCCTAAGTGCTTATCTCTGGTATTATGTGTTCTAATCTGGCTCTCCCAAGCCTAGATTCTGACCTGACCTTCCCAAGCCTAGGTCCTGTCCTTAGACTACCCTCCCGAGTATCCCTAATGGACGAATGAGGCATACATAATACAAGACAATTGCATATACTTCATTGACCTACAATTGTTACTATCCCTAGTGAACAACGCATACCTTGCTTAATACGTCCAACCACTTACCCTCTCGGGCAGTTGATTGTTGCTGACTTCACTCATAGACAAGCAATGCGTTAGCCTATAGACAGGCATTGCAGCAGCTTACACTAAGCAAATAAGGTTACTCACATACTCGCGCAATGCATACCTTTCGGTAGTTTGCTACATGCTTCATATCCCTAATCCACACGACTAAGTATGCAATACCCAAGCAATCCCACTAAGTGTTGCAATGAAAGTAAAGATGCTAAGAAAGAAGATGGAAATGAAGTCGAAGGAAAAGAGAAATGCATTGAAAACACATTGTATTAATTTCTTAATTCCAAAATGTTATACAATACAATATGAGAAAAGAAAGGAAAGGAAAGAAATGAATCGGCTGAGGCAAAGATTTACTTCCAGCGGATTGTGCGTCAAGGCTGTCGGTGTGCCATGGATGGGTTGGGAGAAGCTGACTCTCTCGAGATCTAGCTCCGTCGAAGGCTCCAGTCGTCACTCGGATGAATGAGGAGATGAAGAACTCTCAGCGTCTTCTCACACAATTTTTCTGGATCACAAGGATCCGCCATATGGCAAAGCCTCAGGCGAAAACCTTGGATAAATGAATTTGAGTTCATCGGGCTTCTATTTATAGAGTTTGGATCACCGACAGCATTAATTGGACTGCTCTGAGTGCTGACGTTCGGCGCGTTAGTCCTTTCTGAACTCTTGCCACTAACGGCGTAGTAGGTGAAAAGTTCAGCATCAGCTTTGGAATTTTCTTAGGTAGATGCGTTGATGCATTCATGTCCACCAACTTTGCGTTGATCCATTAGAATGTGATGTCACGTAGCCACAGTCATTCAATGGCCGCATTCACTAAAACACGCAAAACTGTACATAATGACCGCAATCACTTGACGAGCACAACTCACGTGCGATGGACGCATACGATAATTACCGGAACATCCATGCGTTGATCAATATGTTCGCCTTGCGATGGAGTGTTTCTCCACATGCAGCCGTTTTTGCGATGGTTCGGTGTCCACGTTTGTGTTCATTTCCTACATTGGCTACAAAAATAGAACACTGAACGCATAATTAACGCAAAGTAATGGGTTAGCTGAGATTCGACATGCTGATCGATGCAAACTCTTTTTCTCATGAATTCCTAGCATGATCGACACATATTCTGCTTAACAACCTTCATAATTCTAAGTAAAAGGCCTAAAATGACATGCATATCTACATGTCATCACTCGCATGTCCTCAACACGAATGATCAGGATCAGACCATCTGTGACAAGTCACAACACTTATGACCATTCCATAAAGTGGCCACATCCGTAGTGTTACTAGGATAAGGTTTCCCTCCTATATTCATATACTACATACCATTTTGGTAATCACTTAAGACATTATATCCACTTGTATGTCACCACATACATGCTTGAGTTACATACAGATAACCAAGGATTTTAAGTTTATTGGTTTGTGGTAAAGCAAATAAAATATGCAATTGAGCAAAAAACAAGATGTGAAGTAAATATCATATATTATACAACACAAATGTTCGTACAAGTTGTTTACAAACTACAGGACACGAGACTTTAAGGCGTCAACCCAAACAGTTAGATGTAACTATAGGGGTAAAATAGTAAATTGGCCCAACTATACTTACGAGCGATCTGTGAAGGGTTATCGCACTATTGATTGGTTAATATGGACATAGAAATATATCTGTAGTGAGAAGAGTGCAGCTGTCGATCTTTAGTGGAGTACCCAACAGTTAACGGATGGTGGATCACGTGACTAAAGATTTTAGTCAGTTATTCATGTATCGTTGAAGTTTCAAGTTACAGGTCCATAAGGTCCTCTTGGTAGCTCAATGGATTCAAGTTGAGAATCAGATTTTGGGGTTGATTTGAAGTGTTCAAATGAACAAGAGGAAATTCAATTATATATGATATAATTGGTGTGATGTATGAGATACATTACTTAGAGGAATTAATGTAAATATGATTTACATTAAGTACCATAAAATAGAAAAAGAACTATGGTTTGTATGTTTCATGAGATGAAATATTAAAACTATAGGTTATAAATATAATATGGTAAGTTGATTATCATATTTATTTATAATATATTAATTGTATGATAATTAATTTCTTTTTCTCTAATAACCGATTGAGTGGGAGGTTATTGGTTGTTTTATGGTAATCGTGAGATAAAAGGAAAATTGTTTTCCTAAATTTAGTTGTCACCTCATTCGGAAAGAACTCACGATGACAAGCTATCGAGTGAAAGAGTTTCACTAAGCGATAGCCGAGAGACTACAAGATCAGCTAAGCGATTGCTTACCTTTCGCTATGATAGTCATTCAGTTGATTGTTGCTACACGATCGAGTAGCTAAGTCTATACGATAGGCTGTCGTTTACTAAACGATCGAGCACATCGTCTATACGATAGACAGTGTCTTATCTACTCCATCGTATACCTCCAGTCTCTTCCTCAAGCCAAGATTAGACAGAGCCCACAACTCCTGGATTGTCATACCGAGAATACCAAGGTAACCATTATGGTGGTGTCCTCACTCAGTTTGTGAATTGAGTTAGACTTGATTGGGTTCGAGGAGCTGTTGGTCGTTCATTGTGTTCGTGTTCGTTGGTTGTACTGGTCGTTCCGTTCGAGTGTGCTGTTCTTGGACGCTTGGAAATGGATCGAGGGTTTTCTGAAGAATGGTTCTTCAAAAGGTATGCATCCTCTATCCCTTGTATCATCGTTTAGCATGTTGTAATTTCTATATATGCATAATCTGTATGTTTTCGTTTTAGACTGTAATTGTTTATATTTAATCTGAATAGAATTTGGAATGATCCCTTCCGCTGCTCATGGAAATTCTCGTGTTTAATTTCCTTTATCCCGACCAATCTTGGGAGGCACTACATGAATTTTCGATCAAATCCGTACTTTTTCCCCAACTAAATCGAAAAATCCCCACACATTTAAACCACACATCTATAAAGTAAAAAACAACCAAAATAACATAGTCGATGGTCTCAAAATCTCATATAAATTCTAAACCCCTAGGAAAGTTAAAAACTTAAAAATCCAATCTTTGACAAAATCAAGACTAAGGGAATGGTGAAATATCTCTACTTTGACGAGTTCAAATCAAGTGAATCCATGCAAAACGACTAGGAGATTTTGAAAATTTTCAGAGAACTTCAAAGCTTGTTGAAGAAAACGTAAAGAAGAAGCTGAAGAATAAAAGGAACATTTGGATTTTGCATCAGGGGTATTTTCATGCTTTTCTATGAATCTAAAAGATAACTATTGACGTTTCGTTTAAATCTCAGGGCTCGATCTCGGCCGCAAAGGATCAGAAAAAACTATTTGAATGAGTTTTAAAAAGTATGATAGCTCTGAAAGGGAGAAATGTTTTAGGGCTATTTCCGACAATTTTCCAAGTAAATTTCACCATGTTCTTATCCATTTCTCAACACTTTTCACTGCTTTGCTTTTATTGATTCTTATTTTTCATTGTTAGATTAATTTGGCTAAATTGAATTATGACAACTATAAATTTGACTTTTGTTATTGGCTAAGATGTCAATTATCAATATAGTTAACGTTTTCTAGTCGTCAATTATAATTATAGTTGACGTTCATTAACTGTCAACAATGTCAATGTCAATTTTTCCAAAACTTCAACTCTTTCATTTTAATTGATGGCTTAAAAAAATCTACTATAATATGGATTGCATTGACGTCACATATTTTCTCACCAAAGGTAATATCAACAAAGATAATATTGACATTTTCTTATGTCAATTATATCAAAGAAAAAAAAAAAAAAAAAGCCGACTATACACACTTTGTTGACAATCTTTAATCTCCTAACTCGGGGTTATGGTGAGGGTTTTTAGACATCAACTATATTGTCATATATTTCCTCAACAAAGATAATATTGACACTCTTATTTAAATAAAAAAAAAAAAAAAAAAGGTCAACTATACACACTTTTTCACAATTTTTAATCTCTCAACTTAGGATAATAGTGATGTTTTCTAGACACCAACTATATTAGAAAACCGTCAACTATACATT
The DNA here is from genome assembly GCF_009727055.1 of Benincasa hispida. NCBI lineage: Eukaryota > Viridiplantae > Streptophyta > Magnoliopsida > Cucurbitales > Cucurbitaceae > Benincasa > Benincasa hispida. Next base: position 52,460,201 of record NC_052352.1, on the reverse strand, counting down.
CTTTGTTGACACTTTTCAGCCATCAACTTACGGTAAAGTTGATGGATTTTGCATGTCAACTTATCTAAAAATTGTCAGTTTTAAACTATTTGATGACATTTAACGACAATATATTTATTCACACTTATTAGCCATCAATACATCATTTTATTAACTTTTTTATTCGTCAACCATACACATTTGAGAAAAATATAAAAAAAAAAAAAGGTCATTTAGACCCCTCAACTACAACCTGAAATCGTCCCAAACTAAAAATTTGAAATTTGAAATTTGCACTTTCAGAACCAAATATAGATTATTCTCAATTCGTATTTTATAATATATATATATAGAATAACAATAGAGTCTCATTCTACATGTCAATACCGACAAAAATAAAATTTATAGTAAAAGAAAATCCGTCGACTTTAAAAATCGTGAGGGTTCAAGTCCCTCTATCCCCAAAACCCTAAAAAGGTCCATTGGCCTCTTTAATCTAATTATTTATCCTCTCATTAATTATTCACAATTCGTTATGTTTCTCATTTATTCGATTCTTTCACAAGTGTATTCGAGTCGAAATTTGATTTCTTATATATCAACGCCTATAATAATTCAATATTAAAAAATAAAGAGATTTATTCATAAAAGATAACCAAAACTCTTATTCGGAGAGTTATCATGTAGGCCTTCAAACTATTGTGTTGGAGAGATTTATCTTGAGAAGAACATGTGACAATGATCACATGCAATCCTTAGCCCTAATTAAATCAAAATGTGTATACCTTGGAAAATAACATTAATAGAAAACATGTCTTTGAATATATGTGTAAAACAAGAAATTAAGTCAAATCAATTATTGATCACACGACTCTCAATTTTTCTTGATTTGGATAAGGAATAATTTTACTCTACCCCTCTCGTCATTCACACAAGTTATAGTTGATTATAACATAGATTAGTGGTAGTCAAATTTGAATCAAGTCAAATTTTAAAAAATAAAATAAAGTAATTTTTATTTTTAAAATTTTATGACTATAAGTTTAAGAAGATGTTTGGGGTACTGAGTTGATTATTATAGTCTGTGGTTATTATAGTTGATTGGTTATAATAGTATGTGTTTCGAGTGGAGACTATTTTAATCTAGGTATGAAATAGTAAACCTTGTATCAAAGAAGAAGGATAATGAGCAGGAAATAGTAAACATTGTAACAAAGAGAGTTTAAAATAGTAATACTATAATTAATTGTAGGTTATAATAGTCGGTGCCAACTATTATATAAGAGCCTCAGTCATGAAATGAGCTATATAGGACCCGTTTGATAACTTTTTCGTTTCCTGTTTCTTGTTTTTGCTTCTTAATTTTCAAGAAACGGACTTGTTTGATAATCGTTCCCCTTTTTTGTTTCTAAAATTTGAAAAACGTTCCTAAAAAATAGGAAATTTTTTTAGAAACTACACCCTATTTTGTTTCTGTCTTATATTAAACTGTTTCATTTATTTAATAAAATGCATTCTTGGTTTATTGGTGGTTTTGCATGTTTACAATTTCCTTCCACCTCTCGGTTGTTCATACCTAACATGTGCACTTTTATTTTGTTTTCTTTTCTTTTATATTTCTTTCCATCTTTCATATTTTTGTTTATTTTATTTATTAATTTTATATTTATTAAAAAACTGCTATATTTATATTTTATTTTAATTTTACATTTTAAAATTCTTCAATATTTAGATTTATATACTTTTCAATTTTCAATATGTATGTTAATTTTTTTATATTTCAAATTTCGACGCTCAAGATACTTTTATTTATTCTGTCTTTTATATTTATTTCCATCTTTTATGTTTTATTAATTTTACTATTTACAAAAATAATTTTGCTCTATTTATATTTTATTTTATATTTGAATTTTAAAATTCTCCAATATTTAGATTTATATATTACTTAAATTTCAATATGTATACTAATTTATTTTTATATTTCAACTTTTGATTATTAAATTTTGCAAACATGTTTATATATTATCTTCATTCTAATATGTTAGTATATCTGAAATTGAAAAGACTTTTACCATATAGATAAATTTTACCGACTAAGTCATTCATTTAGCTTTTACCGACTAAGTCATTTATTTAGCTTAACTTTAATATTTTACAACCACAACATTTACATAATAATATAATTAAGTTTGATTTTACTTGACATCCTTTAAGATAAATGGCTCGAGTTAAAAATGACAGTCCCGATCAATGGGTAACATATAAAGAATATGATACAATTTGTTATTGTTTTTAGTTTTCATGGGAACTTAATTGTATTAGATGACATAAACTTTTGATAATATCTTTTTCGAATGTTTAGTGTATGACATATCTCTTCTCTTTTTATATTATATTGTTAAAAAACAAAAAACAAGAGAAAAAACAATGGAAAAAGCAAGAAACAAGAAATAAAAAATAATTATCAAACAAGTTTCTGTTTCTATTCTTTTTTTTTTTAAGAAATATGAAGGAATAATTATCAAACATATTCTTATTTCTTGTTCTCAAAAAAGAAGAAATAGAAAAACAAAAACAGGGAACAATGAATGAAAACGTTATCAAATGGGTCCATAATAGCCCACTCCACCAACTTCAAGTTGGTGCCTCCAAACACCCCTAAGCAGACATTTGTTACACATGTTTTACCAATAGATTTCAAACAGACAATTAACATCCTTGTTTGTTTCACAAAATTTCACTTTTTAAAACTTATGATATTATTATTCATGAAACTTTAAAATCCATCAAACATGAGATTTCTAATACCTTTCCTACATGTGAGATTTTTATACCTAGAAGATGAACACTAAAAATATAGCATAATTAATTAAGAAAGTAATATCAATTAACTATTACTAATGATTTTAATTAAATATTAAATAAATATATTATTATGTCTCAATAAATTTCAATTATATTAACTACTTAATATAAAATTTTATTATTAGTAATAATATTCTAATTAATATATTTATTTTATTATTTTTGGTAATTAAATAAAATTATTAATTATGTTAATTAATGTTTAACAAAAAAATATTCATTTATTTTTATTTTAGTGATTAAATAATTAATTAATATAAAAAATATTAAAGAATGCTAAATTTAATTTATCACTCTTTTACATTTAATTAAGTAGTTATTTAGTTTTTGTTTCTATATAAAAAAAAAAATGGTAAATCAAACATAAATATTTAATTTGGAGATATCCAAACACAAACATTAATTATCTAGATATTTAAATTTCATACATTTAATGTTCATATTCTTGAAACAATATTTGAGATCCAAACGAGTCTTAAATTTTTCTTTAACAAAGATGAAAATCATGATAATATATGGAAAGGAAACAGGAAGCATAGATTTCAAAAGTTTTACTATCACTCTCATTCTCTCTACCATAAGGCATCAAACTTGAATATAAGAGCCTCTCCTCAACAAATAGGACATAACTATTAGCTATAAACTTCATTGTCTATACTTTATATAGAAAATCATTATTAGATTCAACCTTTATCATCTACAATAAATATATAGGTAATAGCAAACAAATTACAAAATCAAGTTTGATTAAGAGTTTTCATTCATATTATTCAAAATTCCCTATTTTTCTCTTGTAATTTTGTTCCAAAAATGATGGGACAAAGAGAGATTCTGTCTATAGATTGTTGTTTGAATTATCACATTGAAACTGATAAAAGGAAAGACTATTCACTTTTGTTAGGTTGATCAGGTAAATAATTCTTAACTACCCTCTCCTTTTTTAGTTTGAAAAGTTGAACTTTGATTAATAAAACTCATCACATGATTTATAGGATAGGAAGCAGAAAAAGAAGAAAAAAAATATATACCTATAAGATGCCAGCTCAAGCAATTAATAAAACTCATTTAATTAGAGTTTCAATTAGTTTCCCATTCCTAACTACTAAACCCTAAATTTTACTATTATTCATTTCATGCCTTCAAGTTTTATATGATTGAAATGTTTTTCTTCAACTACCAATTGTTTAGGTAAAACAATATTATTACTTTTCTACCCCTTATTAGCTGGAAGCTTATAAATATATAAATATAAGAACCAAGAAGGGTTTACCATCCTCTAAATTAAGGATGAAAATAGCTATTGATATGTCCATTAATATTAAGATTAAATATCTACGAATATCGTTGATATCTTTTATGTTCGTAAAATATAAAAATGATATCTATTTAATTCAATATGAATAAAAAAAATACTAATAACAATATCTATAACTTAGTTTCAGAGTGAAAACAACTTGATTATTAACCTAAACAAATTTTCTAAACTTTTCACTTACAGAAATATCCGTTATTTGTAAAATTTAAATTTTGATATGAATATCGATATTTTATTCTTGCTCTAAAGTTAAAATTTCAAATTTTCACTTCGTTAAGATAAAAATATAATATAATTAAAATTAAAAAAAGAACAATAAAAGTATGTACAATTTAAATATTTACTTTTATAATACCATTGAGTTAAATACCTTAATTTAGAAAATAAGGAATTATCTTTTTGGTACTTTTAATTAATGTATGTAAGTTGGATTAGGGAAAATTGCAAAAAAAAAAAAAAAAAAAAAAAAAAACGTTGAAATATGGTTGTAGTTGTAATTACACCCTCAAACTTTCAATATAAAAATTGAGTTCTCAAACTTCTACAAGTGTTAAAATTTGACCCTCAAACTTATAATGATTGTAAAAGTTGGGTATCGAAAAGATAAAAAATGAACCATCAAGCTTATACAATTGTTACATTTCCTAAAATTATGTAAATTTAAGGGTTCAATTTTAACATTTGTATAAGTTTAAGGGTGACTTTTACCATTGAAAACTTGAGGGTATACTTGCAACTACCAAAATATTTTAAGGGTGGTTTTAACCATTTGACTAGAAGATTAATTTGTTAGGGTGGATGTTTCTCAAAATGTAAACTTGTTGGATAATAATTTGTACATCTAATGTCCCCTTTGGTAACCATTTTCTTTTTTGTTTTTGTTTTTGAAAATTAAACCTATACAAACTATTTCCACCTCCAAATTTCTTCATCCGTTATCTACTTTTCACCAATGGTTTAAAAAACCAAGCAACTAAAAAAAGTATCTTTCAAAAAGTTGTTTTTGTTTTTGGAATTTGACTAAGAATTCAATCGTTGTACTTAAGAAATATGCAAATCATTGTAAGAAATATGAATGATATAGGTTTAATTTTAAAATACAATAACAAAAAACTAATGCCCCATTTGGTAACCATTTTGTTTTTTTGTTTTTTTTTTTAAAAATTAAGCTCATGAACATTACTTTCACCTTTAAAGTTTTTTCTTTGTTATCTACCTTTCACTAATGGTTTAAAAAATCAAGTCAAAAATTCAGAACTAAAAAAAGTTGTTTTCAAAAAGTTGTTTTTGTTTTTGAAATTTGGATAAGAATTCAACCATTATACTTAAAAAAAATACAAATCATTGTAAGTAATGTAGATGAAATAGTCTTAATTTTCAAAAACAAAAATTAAAAACCAAATGATTACCAAACGGACCTAAATAATTGATCTTCAAAATTTTCAAAACTCTTTTCTTAGTCCTACAATTTTACATAACATAAAATGCTACCTGCAAATTAAACCCTTTCCTAGAATTTTATTATCTTAATTAATTAAATTTGAAGGTAATCGTAAAATTATTAAAAATATTTATAAAAATAGTAAAATGTTAATATAAATAAACAGTGACATTTTGTTAAATTTGTAAATAAATTGACTAAATTTTAAATATTTGAAAACAGTGCTAAATATTAAATAAAAAAATAATTAATTTTAAATATATAAAAACAAATAAATATTTTAAACAAGTTCTTTTTGACATGTGTCCTTTAGTGCAAAAGAGGGAATGATAGACATAATTATCAAGACTTAACCCTATTCTTTATCTAGAAAACAAAATGGTTATGTAATTATAGAAACTTAATTGTTTAGATTATTTGAAGGAAAAGATGTTCCTCTATGTTATCTTCAGTTTACTGATAAGAAAAGTAAAAGAAAGAAACAATAATGATGAAAACAAAAAAAGTTTGGTTTATAAAAAATCAACCAGTGGCAACAATTGGTGATTGTTTTATTGCATTTGCTTGCAAGGAAAGAAAAGTAACTTCTTATCTTATTTTTATTTTTTTATTTTGTAATGAGAAAAGAAAAGTAACTTATATAAAATACTTTACTTTGTATTGACAATTAATAATACTTTGTGATATTCTACTTTAATTCTCAACTTTCATTAAAAATAATAACATTAATGCAAATGAGATCAAATCATTGATCTTATAATAAATAGGGTAATTATAATCGGTAGCATTTTTAAAAATAATAACCAAGTATAGCATCATTTAAAAAGAAATTACAAATATAGTCAAGCCTATTAGCGATAGACTTCTATCGTTGATAGAATTTTACCGATGATATGGTCTATCACTGATACACTCTTACCAATAATATGGTATATGACTGATAGACTATTTAAATTTGACCATATTTATATATTTTTTTACATTAGATTATAACTGCTAATATTTTGGGTATAATGTCTATATTTGCAACTGTCCCTAATAAATAACCTCCAAATTATATGTTGGAATTGACATATAAATTTTATCTTTTATCTATGAAAATTTTGGTCTTTCACCGAATTTATTAGTTTTAATATATCATTGTATTGTGTTAGATCAATTGTAACATTTTACAAAATTGAATAATTGACATATGTCTTCGATGAAAAAGTTAGAATTTCAAATTTACTACTTCATGAAGGATTCTTTCCTCCATATGACGTTTTGTAACAAAACAAATATAAAAAATTATATATTTTTATTTTCTTGTTTTCTCTCAATTTTTTTATATAAATGCATGTGGTACTTAAGATGTTCTTAGATAAATTTCAAAGATTTAACAATAAGAAGACCTAACACTTAAAATATTAAGTAAGCAAAAATTCAACGACCAAAAATAGAAGTTTCAAAACCAAAACTAGCCATTCTCAATTATCCAACACATTAGTTTTAAACTATGATGTACAGCTATAGATACAACTATACGATACGGATACGATCGGATATGACAATTCGTCAATTTCTAAAAAGCTAAGATACAGATACGTCTAAGGATGCGCCATTTTTTATATATTTTTTTAATATATATATATTTCTAAAAAACGAGGATACTGATACATTGAAGTAACATTTTTTTTTCTTCAAAAAAATCTAGGATATAGATAAATTTAGCATAAAGTTAATAACAATAGCACAAAATAGAATACAAACACTAAAATACAATACAAAAAAAAAACAATATCTAAGATGTTGAAGTACAATAGTTAATAAAATGCAATAGAAAAATGATTCATATAGCAAAGAAGAAGAAAAATAAGATTAGAAAGAGAAGTATGAAGATAAACGAAGAACTTATTGTTGAAGATATCCAAATGATTTATATTTTGGTGGACTCTGTGGGGACTCAAATGTGAATTTGGAAATTAGATGATTATAGTCTACGGTTTGGTCGTTATTTATTTATTTTTCTTTTAGTTATGGACTCGAGTAGTGAGTTTTTAAATAGGTTGCCAAATTTTAGATTGGGAAAGATTAGATGAGTTACTTGTCTTTTTTCTTTAAAAAAAATGTACACATAGAAATAGATACGTCAAATCGCGTGTCAGATACGTATCTGAAAGTATAGATATAACAAATAGCATGTCAGATACGTATCTGGAAAGTATTTAGAAGTATTGATATCTGATACGTGTCTGATACTAATTTTTTGCCTCATATGAAGTATCCATGCTTCATAGGTTTTAGGTAATTTTCCTCAAAGATCATAGATATGTATGTAAACAAAGTAAAATAAAATTCAGTATTATGCCTCATAATTTAGAACCCTCATAATTTCAAATTGATTTCAAAATATTTGAACTTAATCACTAAAATTTGATTAAACATCAACAATCATTTAAAAAAAAAAAACCTCTTATATTTCTTCCATCATTTACTAACCTAAACCCTAATCCAATGAACTTAATACAATTAGTCAAATAATCCTTAAAAAAAAAAAAAAAGAAAAAAAAAGCTCGTCACTATACAATAAATTAAAATTTGTCGATAGGATAATAATAATATCGTTTTGTAAAGTCAATTCGAAACTAAATTGAAATTAGATCTGAACTATAGAAACCAGACGTGTAATTTTAACCTTTTTAAAAGGGTTATTTGTTGAAAGTGAATGAGTGGTGATTTGTTGGCAGAACATTTAAATATACCCATGGATAGAGAAAGAAAAATAGGGCTGAATTTTATTTATACATTCCATTATTATTATTATTATCATCATCATCATCATCATCATCATATGTTGGAAGGGATAGATGCCTTACGGAACAGCTTCCTCTAAGATAGCTGGAAGAGATGCCCTTACCCCCCCACCACTATGCCCCCACCTTCTCTTTGTATTTACAGCCTAACAGCTACTTCCACCACTCTCTCTCCTCTCCTATATATATATATATATATATATATTTGCACATATAATTTTAATTATAAGGCCATGAATATATTTGGATAGGATAGAATAATGAAATCTAGTAACAAACACCCATAATGTTTTTACAACTCAATCACATGACACAATGTGATTTTGTAGTTGAAAATTTATGTCCACTTTTTCATCAGGGTTGAACTACTTCTTTTAGTCCGTTTGGTTCGTAAATATTATTTCATGAATATGAATATTAAATATATAAGATTTAAATATTTGAATTTCAAAAATTTGTATTTAAATATTTAAGATGATTAATATTCTAGAAGTTAAATATATTTGTTTGATTTAATTTTTTTTCAATAAAAACCAAAATTAAATTTTTAGTTAAACTAGATGTAAGAGAAAATAATAAATTTAATTAAATATTATTTAATATATTGTTATATTAAATATTTTTTTATTCCTAAAATTTTAATTTTGGTTCATTTTAGTTTTATTAAATCCAAAAAAGTCACTTTTTTAAAATGCAAGGATCAAATTAAACATCTTAAAAATATAAAGACGAAAAATGAACCAAAGTTAAAATTACAAGGTTTAAAAGTGAACATTTTGAAAGTATAAAAACAAAAATGAACTAAAATTTAAAACTCCAAAGACCAAAGTAGTAATTAAACCTACTATTTAATACATCCTTAAATTAAGGAAATTAATTATTTAACTACTTAAAATAAAAATAAATGAATATTTGTATATTCAACATTAATTACACTTAATTAAATTATTTAATCTAATATATACATATAAATTAATTAGAATATTAATAAATAATCATAAAACTCTATGTTAAATAGTTAGCAACATAATGGTAAATATATTAATTGAAACTAAGTTTCAATAAGATATTTATATATAATAGTTAATTATATTATATTTTTACTGTTCATCTTAGAAGTATAAAATTTCTCAGTAGGAAGGGTATTAGAATATTCATGTTCGATGGATTTTGAAACTCCACGAATAATAATATTTTTTGTTTTAGAAAGGACTTGCAAAATGAAAAAAAAAAAAAAAAAAATGGCTCCGATACCTAAGTCAGTAATAGAATTATAAAACGAAGAAAAGGTCAGAAATTTTCAATTACCTTTGATGGAGCTATAGTATACTTAAAGTGGATTTGATCTAGAATTTATCTTAAATCTACTAGGATTATGATACGAGATTTTCCTAATTCTAAGTACGATCAAAATTTATTTTATTTTTTATTATCTCATATTATCCTACTACGCTAAAATTTACTCCTCAACACTATTAAACAAACAAAGATATTAAATGTTAATTTGAAATTTAATGGCAAAAAGTATGAAATAAAGAGGCCATGAATTTTTGTTTTAGATGAGAATTTTATCTAAAAACAATTGGAAGTAGATGGAATTCAAACCACAAACTTCGTAATTTTTAATATACTCGGATGCCAATTGAACTATACATTATTTTGAATCAAAATTTAAAAATGTGATCGTGTAGTTAAGAATATAATATGATTATTAGATGAGGTACGATCAAGTTGAAACTTTATTGTTATATTTATATAATACCCTTTCTCTTTTATCTCTTTTTACTCTTTCTTTTCCATATTGGTATTGTTTTTGTTATTATAAGCATCCACAAAGGTGGAACAAACCATACTGGATCTCACACACCCACTTCCAAACTTGTAATCATCATGTTTGCTTGTTATTATTATTATTTTTCTCCTCATCTACACTTTTTCCATTAAGGTTTGAATTTTACTTTTAACTAATTTTAATTTTTTTTCCCAATATTTTAAGATATTTAATTATGTAATTGAGCCATGTTTTCTCATACAAAAAATTTACTATTAAATTTGAAGTGGAGATAAATGAAAATTTATTCAATTATAAATGTTTTAATTTTTTTGTAATTTTATAATTTCTCAATATTTCATTGATAATTTTTTCGACGTTTTTCGTAAAATTCAGATCTTAATATCGACATTTTAAATCTTGATTACAATAAATTTAGTAAACCTTTATTACAATAAATTTAGTATGAGTTTTGAAAGTAAGATTTTTTTTTTCTTTTTGATTTGAAGTATTTTAGATATACATCATTTTAGATAAAGTACTTAAATTTACCTTTTTTGAAAAATAAATATAAAATAAATGTTTCACTTAAAAATAAAACTGCCCTCAAAGTACAATTTTAACCCTAATTGAGTATGTAGGTATGGTTAAATTTTGATGATGAAGTAAGGTTGCATCAAAAGTATTTTTACCAAAAAAAAAACAGAGAGAGAGAGAGAGATTAATATAATAAATTTTATATATGCTAAAGAAGATTTCACATTAAACCCAACAAAATTAAAAACATCCAATTGGTCTCTGTCACATGAAGCATCAAGGGTTTGGAACCTTATAGTTGGGTAACTCTTGAAAAAAAAAAAATAAATAAATAAAAATTTACCCCACTATGTGACATACCATGGTCCACCTTACCAGTGGAGATAAAGAGAGATAGAGATAAATATTTAAAAAAAAAAAAGAATTAAATATAAATTTTCAAGTTTTTGTTAATAATAAATATTCAAAAGCTTCAAGTTGTCAAGTTGATCTTTAGAAGCCTTTAGGAAGAGAAAAATAAAATAATATCCCATAATAAAAGTTGGGCATAAATGCTGAATCTGAGGTTGATATCCTTTACTTGCATCATAATTTGAAGCCCAATTATTCATTAATTTTCAATAAAATACAAGTAAACCTCGAGAATTTAAATCGAGAAAAAAAAAACTAATTTAGTACTTCATTCTTAAATCGCTACAAAAAAAATTAGGGGAAAGGTAGCTTTTTAATTATTGAGGTCGACGAAAATGTCTAAATTTTAATTTTACCGTAGTGCCAATTGATATGTCTAAAATAATTTTAAAAATATTTAAATAAAAAAATAAACATTTTATGCATCTTAAATTAGCTTATTATATTTAATTTAGTGACATTTTTGTTATTTAACTTTTTAGGTTTCTTCTAAAATATGATGTAAATGTCGATTCAACTCGATATTAATTCCATAAAAATGTAGATATATCGTTAGAAATATCAAATATCGACTAAAACATTAATACCAAAGCAAAAACACTATTTTTTTTATTGCTTCAAAATAATTTTCATACTTAACGGACCAACATCAATTCTACTAGTGAGAAATGAACCATATATAAATTTATTATTTAGCTGTATCAACTTGAATATATATCAACCCTAAATATACTAGGGTTTGTTTGGTAATATTTGGATTTTTGTTTTTTATTTTCTCCTTTTTAATAAGATAGAAACTACAATGATAACTATTATTTATTTTCTTATTTTTTATTAAAAATAATATATATATATATATGATACAATCCTACTTGGGCAACAATTTCTTATTTCTAATTATCTGTATTCTTAAATTAAAAGTTTTAATACTTTACTTACAAATAAGTTTTAAAACTATATATCTAAAAATTTTATATTAATATTAATTTTTAGATATATACTAATGCCATTACACTTTCATTTATGTTTTGAAAAACAAATGTTTTATCGTTGTTTCTAAAATTTTTACACAATTGTAGATGAAAAACAAGAAATGACGTCGTCGAATGTTGTTTGTATTTTTTATAAACGAGAAACGAGAAATAGGAATAACGTTCATTATCGATTCGTTGTAGTGGAAGGTTGAAATTATCTAATAACAACATAATTACTTGAATTAATATAAGCATAAAAAAGAAAAAAGGAAGCACATATGGTAAGAAAAGGGATATAAAAAATGAAAGAGAGATTTGGAGAAAAAGAGGAAGGTTTAAGATGGAGACAAAAGGTTTAGTTCACATGGGGTTGGGCATGTGATGTGAATGTCACTTACATTTTCTGTCTGTCTACCATGTGGATTAACCTCTTATTCATCTGGCACCAGCTCACCCACCCCACCAAGTTGATTCTCTCTCTTATTTCATCTCTTTTTTTTTTCTTCTCTTCTCTTTCCTTTTATCGGACTGTTGCAAATATAGCAATCACATCTAAAATATTAACCGATATAATATAATACAAAAAAATTTATAAATATAGTAAAATTTAGATATAGTTCTTGAAATCTATTAATGATATAATCAATCATTGATAGGAGTCAATTACTGATTGCGTCTATCAGTGATAGACTTTGCTATATTTACAATCCTTTTAAAATGTTATTATACACGTAATTATTAATCTTAAAAATATTACTAATTGTAATTACCTTATATTTTTCTTTCAATCAAAATTTCGTCATTTTTTTTGTTATTTTCTTTTGGCAAATTGCTTTGAACCTAAAAAACATCTAGGTTGGCATTGGCACCACAAATTCCCAATGACCCCACAAGTAAAAAAAAAAAAAAAAAACGTTGGATAGAGTGTGGATGATGAAATTTTATTGAGTATGATTTCCGCAATACAAATCCTTCAAATTACTAGTACATTGATTCGAAAGGATGTTATGATCTTATTAGCTAGTTTGAACAATACGAATATTGATTTGAAAAAAGGTGAATTTGAATTTGAGTAAACTATCTTACATTATTTAATTGGGAGTAAGGTAAAATTTTGTTTTAGATTATTTTTTTTAGTACGGTTGGAGTAGGAGGATTCGAATTGTGGATCCGTGATTTTCAACACATTTAGAAGCCTCTTAGATTGTTTTATAATTAATCCTTTTAATTAGATATTAAATATTGTATTGTTTATTTATATATATAGTCCAACTATCAATGGCATGACATCACGTGTGTGAAAACAAGAATCCCCTTAAATGTTAAGGTTAATTCTGCAGTCAGAAATTCACAAGCCATTATAATGATTGTTCATTTTTTTAATTGCATAAGCAACCGTGTGGCACTATAGAAGTTATATTTGTATTTTGTAATTAGTTTTTTTTTTCTAATAATTTAAACTTGTTTATTGATATTTTTTTATTGTTCATAGTGTCTATGTTAATTTGAGGGGGAAAAGGAGTTTATAACCTGGTTTTTTTGTTTTTGAAATTCAATTAAACTTTTAAAGGTTACTTTCAAAAGTAAAAAAAATATGGAACAACTTTATCTTTTCAAAAAAGTTTAATAGTAGGACGTTGAAATTATTATCAAACAAGTCATAATTTAGAATCTATTTGATAGCATTGTCGATTTTAATTTTATTAATTTTTTAAATGAGTAGAACTAAAAATATGTTTATAAATACTTCCATTTCTGTTTTTGTGAAAAAAATATATCATATATATTTAAGATAAGGGAAACTATTTACACAAAATAACAAAATTTTAATATTCTTTTTATAGAGATTGATAGAGGTGATAGAAGTCTAATAGTGTGTATCGGTGTTCTTTTATATTCTTATAAATGATTTGATATTTTTTCTATCTGTGAAAATTTCCCTAGACTAAAATAAATACAAATCTATTATAAAGAGATTATACAATTTAATACGATTTTAAGCCCCAAGGAAAAAGAATAATAAAGTTAAAATGGCATTTTTTTATTCTTCTACTTTGATACTTGTTCAAATTTAGTTCATGTACTTTCAATAATGAGTTTAGGTCACGTTTACACTGGTTGAAAAATAATCCATCAATGGTAATGTAAAAAGTGGTACTGACTTGATTATTTATTGATTACTTTCAATAATGAATTTGTTGTTGTTTAATTACTTATTTTCCATTATCGTAATAAGATATGAGGCTCGTCTTGAAATTTGTAATAAAATCCTGTAATTTGATTGAGGATTAAAAGATGTTCAATCTAATTGATATTGAAAATTATGTGAGACCCCACTACCTTTACTGTTACTGTTATAGGTATAGTTACTATAACAGTAGAAATTATGAATTTGTCACCTTTATTGTTACCTTTACTGTTATCATTACTGTTACCGTTAGAGTCAAACAGTAGCAATCAAATTGAGTTTGTGATTCAGGCCTATTACGATTCATCCATCATTAAAATCTCATACTTATTACATAAATTTTCATCATGGTTCGGTCTATGTGACTTTAGTATATTCTACTAGTTTATTGTTGAATTTTTCGAAGACTTTTTATCGGACACAATTTTCACTATAAATTTAGAAAATATACTCATATGGTATATTTTCTTGCATGAAAATTATTAATATTATTTAACTCATTTTAATAACAATTAACTCTGGTTGACTAAATTTAAGATTTATTAAAAGTACAGAGACTAAATTTAGATATTTGAAAGTATAGAGACTAAGATGAAAAAAATGTCAAAATATATATACCAAAATGATATTTCCACCAAAATAATGATAATGATAATTTTTATCCATAGAATGTCGTTCAAATTTGATCTACACTGTTGTTTCTGACTCTAACCAATTCATGTTAAAGAATGTTGGCTTACATGAGATAGTCTAAATTAGACTAATTTGTAAATTATTTAACATACTTTGTCAGTTAAATTTTTCAATGATCATTAATGTATTGCACAACATGATATATGTACGTATAATTTTTGTCAATTTGGTAATCAAACATTTAGCTTAAAATTGAGTATATTCATATTAATTTAATTCAATAATAATTTTTTTTGTTTTTCATTAGCCAGTCATACACACAACTAAAACTAAAAAAAAAAAAAAAAAAAAAAAAAAAAAAAAAAAAAAAAAGAGAGAGAGAGAGAGAGAGGAGAAAGGAAAAATAATAATAATAAATATTTTTATTAATTTATTTATTTAATTAAAATTGAAAATCTCAAGGAGTTGAGAAAAAATCATAGAGATTTAAAAGTAAATAATAGTTGTTTAATTTTTTTAAGAGAAAGAAAGATAAAAAATCAATAAAAGGAAAAAAAAAAGCAAAAGCAAAATGAAAATGAAAAGGATATGAATATTAAAATATATATTAAAAAAAAAAAGGAGAAGAGAAAATTTAGGAATGAAGAGAGATGAAGGAGAGAATGGAATAAAAAACTACATTTTTTTAGTTTCTTAATTCGATCTCATTTTCTTAAACACTTTTTTTTTTAATTTAAAAACAAGAATGATATATATATATATAATATATATATATATATATATATATATATATGTTTCTTGAAAAATGAAAACCAAAATTAAACCGAAAACAAGAAATAGGAATCTTATCAAATAGAACTTTAATTGTCCCACTTTTTTTTTTTTTTTTTTTTGTAATTTTGAAAAGATTTTTGAAACATAATTTTATTGCGGTGTAATTTTGAAATGGCTAGAATTACTTTTGAAATAGTTTTTCTTCTGAAATAGTTAAAATCGTTTTTGTCATTTTCAAAATTAGTGTGAAATACGTTTTTAATCCTTCATGACTAAGTTTGATGATATAAAAAATGCATTTAAAAATATAAAATTAAAAATTAAATTAATTTTGAATGATTAAAAATATGTTCTTTTAGTGATTTTAAAAATGATCATAGTGATTTTGACGATTTTAAAATTACTCCCAAACATGCATTTATCAATCAAGTAATTTTCTCAAATTCACATAGGAGGTGATACTAAATTTTTCAGGGTGGTTTGTAAGTTGTTTTCTTTATAAAAAGACTATTATTTGATATTAAAAAACTTTCTCCACCACTTTAGTTATATTTCGTCCTAAATTTTTTAGAAAAAATATATTTTTTCTTTTTAAAATTTGTGTCCAATTTTATCTTTATTTCTGTATGTTTGCCTCTAATTTTATTCTTTTTTCTTTTAAAAAAATATTTTCTCTCATTTTTTCTCTCTCCAATAGTTTTTTTAACTTTCTATTTTTTTTTTCTCTCTTTCTCTAATTTGTTTGCTCTTGATTTGATTCTAACCCTATATCTTTGGGTCGTTAATACATTCATATTCATTTGAGCTATGCTCACTGTTCTTAAAATTATTTGTCCCTCACTTTTTAGTTTTGTTTCTCTTTAAAGTTATTCTCCATAAATTTTTGTTATTCTCCTCAAATATTTATCTCTGTAACTTTATTTCTCTATCTTTGAATCTCTAGTGTCTCAATTAAACCCCTCTCTCTATATATTTCTCCTTTGTCTCTAACATCATTTCCTCTTTGAAAAATTTCTCTAGCTCTCTATTTTCTCTCTCTTAAACTTATATCTAAAATGTAATTTTTTAATAGTAATTTGATAATTCTAAAACTATCTATGAAAACAAATATTAATCCTCTAAAAATACTTTAAATTAAATTTAAATAATTTGTGTAAGTATGGAACAAGATATTAACATATTTATCACACATTAAAAAACTAATTATAATTAGATAACTTAGCTCAAAGCACTTATAAAGTCAATTCCAAACATGTCCTTATGTCAAAT
This sequence comes from Benincasa hispida, assembly GCF_009727055.1. Classification (NCBI taxonomy): domain Eukaryota; kingdom Viridiplantae; phylum Streptophyta; class Magnoliopsida; order Cucurbitales; family Cucurbitaceae; genus Benincasa; species Benincasa hispida. Next base: position 52,443,252 of record NC_052352.1, on the reverse strand, counting down.
GAAATTTATCTTTAACTGTACAAAATTACTTTTAGAAGTGTAGAACCAAACAAAATCATTTTTATTCTGGTTAAAATCACTATTTCTAAAAACACACTATCAAATTGTAAAAACTACTTTTGGTTTTAGAATAGCTTGTGAATGAGGAATTTAGAAGAGTGCTTTTAACATAAGCACTTTTTTTTTTCCACAAATATTTCTAAAATTCTCAAAATTACTTATCAATCATGAAACAAACTAACACCACAAAAAATTCAAAAAGTGCTTTTTCAACCTTTCAAAGGTCATACCAAAATTACCCCTAATTATTTAAAGGAGCACTTTTTTACTATTCTGAAAAGTAATGTCAAAACTCCCCCTTCAAAAGATGATTTTGAATATTACTTGGTGAAGGTTACATTAAATTACAACATAAATTGTACTTTACTTAAAAGGGTGTGTTGTGTGTTGGGAAAGGAAGAGTAAATTGTAAGGGTCATCAAAAGCATGTGCTGTGGATTTCTTGCATTAATAGTGTTTTTAATGCTAAAATATCACTTTTCAGATTATTAAGTCATTTATTTATATTTATATATCCATACCCACAACAAAAAAAAAAAAAAAAAAACACATACATATTGGATTGCTGCAATTCAGTACATCATTGGAACATGAGAGCATGTGCTTATCAAAGTAAGCTTTTTTTATTTGTATGCCTAATTAAAACCTTAAATTGTAAACTAATCATAAAGCTTATAAGCTTAATCAAATGATCAAGTGGCATGATTACAACAAATTAAAAAATAGAAGAAAAAGAAGTACAAAGTTAATTAAGAAGAGCTACAATTTGTATATGGGCCCCCATGTGGGCCCAACCAAAGCACATAAAAAAAAGGAAGAAAAAGCCCATTTTCAGTAAGTAAAGGGTGGCAGGCCCCCCATGTGGCCACACAACATCAACTTAAAATGGGAAAGGGAAAGTACCAAACTAAAATTTAAAATAAAGAATAAAAATTTGTAATTTTTTTTATTTTTTATTTTAATAAAAATAGTTTATTATTATTATTAATTATCTATTATTATTTAAAAACCATTTTCCTCTTCTATGTGTCAACTTCTCTACTTTTTTGCGCTCTTATTACGGTATGTCACATCTCTGATGTTGAAGAAGACACAAATGGATAAAGGATAAGCCTTTTGGCCAAATGGAATTTTTCAAACAAAGCTGTTTGGTAAACAACTGTTTTTTATCATCTCAATGGACCACAAGAGGGCTAAATCATTAGCCTTCCCAAACCCAAAAAAAAAAAAAAAAAAGGAAATTTATTGGCGGCCTTGTAATAACCGTTGCAATAAAAAAACTGTCAACCGCATTGTCACAGTCCGTTATAATTCCTCTAAACTAATTCTACCCTGGGATTAAATTTATCCAATACACCAAACAGGATGACTTTGATCTATATGTCCTCTTAAGACTTAAACCATTTGCCTTTTCTTCCTATCCTTTTGGTCTTCTTTCATTGGTTTTAAACATACAGTTGGGCCTTAATCTGGGCCACATGGGCCATGGGCCTACATAACAGACCAACCCACTTTTGATGGTTGTTGTGTACATATACCCTCATTCTGTACTTTCTTATGTTTTCCAATTTGATCATGTGGATCTGAGGCCCAACTTCTTTTTGGTGCAAACGATATCAGAGTGATAGAGACTCTAGTGAGACAAGAGGAATATTTATGAAAATATTTTGGAGAGATTTTAATGTTTGTTTTGGTATCATTTTGAAATTGTTAAAATAAGTCAACAATAGCATAACTCAACTGACATAGTACTCGTCCTATCAACCTTGAAATTTGAGGTTCGATTTCTCCATCCCACATTTTAATTACAATACCTTTATCAAAAACAAAAAAAAGTTAAAATAACATTTATCATGTTTAAAACAACTCTAAAATATACTCAAAATCAATTAAGTGTTTAATTTCACACATTTTTATGAATTTTTTAGTATTACAATTTATTATGAGGGAATAAAAGTACTCTTCGAGTGATTTTAACCATTTCAGGCTTATTCCAAATATGTACTAAAATGATTTAAATTAATTTTATCAGTTTCAAAACTACTCGAAAAATAATTTCAATCATTAAAAATTCATTTGATAATATGAAAAATGTGGTAAACATTGTATACTAATAGATTTTGAGTGATTAAAGATGTGTTTTGAAGTGATTTTAAAACGTGACAAAAGTGATTAAAACCATTTTAAAATCACTCTCAAATATGCACTTAATTGGAAGGAAGATAAATGACAAATTTAATGCATTTTGAAAAATAGAAAATATTTTGTATGGTGAAAATCGAATGATAATTTAATATGAATTTAGATTGATTAAAGGACTAAAATACTCAAATTATAAAGGGGTATTTTAAATCTTCAAATAAGATTAGTTTATTTAAATTTCAAACTAAACTAAATTTTGAAACAAGATAAGATCAATTAATTTAATCTCAAAATAATTTAAATTTCAAATTGTACTAAAAAAAAAAGTCGTGTAAATTTGAGATTTGGGTCAAGGATATTCGAAGAACACGGTCAACCCAATCCGACCAATACGATTTGGGTTGAATTATCAATCTAATTTGAATTGGTTCTTAGGTTCCCTAACATTAATTTGGATTGAATGGAATTAACGTAAACTTGTTATTAATTTTTAATAATATTTTTTTTGGTTAACAATACAACCATATATACATATATTTATTTTAATTATATTTAATTTCATTATTTTTTTTCGATTATTTATTCTATAAGTACTCTTAAAAACAAAATTTTTTATGGAAAAGAATTGATTTTTTTTTTAGAAAATTTATATTGAATTGAGTTGCAAATCTTAATTCAATAATTGAAAAATAAATAAATGGATATGTTATATATGAACATTTTATTTTTAAAAACAAAAATTTGATAAATAACTCAAATAACTCAAATATTTCATGGTTGCGTTCATTATTTAATAAGTATTGTTTGGTTAAAAAATTTTACAATCCAGACAATTGGGTTGAGCCAAAAAAATGTTTGAATCCAATCCCAATGTAACCCATAAATACTCCTAATTGAGATTGGTTTAATAAATTGTTTCTCCATGGATTTCATAAGAGAATTATGTGCATCAAAAAACATTGTACACAGAAGGAGAAAATATCGTGTATTAAAAAAGGCAAAAAATTAAATGTAGTGTATTTTAATAGATTTAAAAAAACTTGCAAGTTAGTAAATATAAATAATTTATAGGGAAATTGCAATGGGTTGTTGGGTTGTATGTTCTAAAACTCACAATTTATAAAGTTAAACATATTATATTATCAATAAAGATGTTATTCAATATTCCTTTAATAAAGTTGTTGTTGAATCTTTAAATTGCATTCGTAAAATCCAATAAACCAAGATTCATGACTATTACATGCATACTTGAACTTTATGTAGAGACATAAAGGTGGATTAAGTTCAACTAAATAGCCAAAATGATCTATAGTATACGAATAAGGTTGGGTACCTTATTCTGATAACACTATTGGATGCGGCCTACTCTGTGAAGGAAATCAAAATCGGGGATTTCCATAAGCAGCGGAAGTGGATCGTTCCAAATTCCATTCCGAGTGAACACAACAAGTACAGTCTAACCGGAAACCAACAGATTATGCATCAACAGAAATTACAGCATGCTTAAATAGAAAAATTCAAGGAATAGAGTATGCATACCTATGAAAAATTATTCTTCAAGTATCCCTCGAACAGAATCCAATGCATCCAGAACAACACTCGAACACAACGAACAGCCTACCAACAACTCCTCAAACCCAATCGAGTGCAACTCGATTCATGAACTTAGATAGAACACCACCACAAGTGTTACTTTAGTATTCTCGATATGAGAATCCAGGAGTTGTGGGCTTTGAATGATCTTGTATTGAGGAAGACATGAGGTATGCGATCGAGTAAGTGGGAGATATGACACTATCTATCGCATAAACGAGGTACTCGATCGTTTAGTAAATGAAGTCTATCGCATAGAATTTGCTACTCGATCGTGTAGCAACGATCAGTTGAGTAACTATCATATAGTCAACTCTAAACAATCGTTTAGTCTCTCAACAACTATCACTTAGTAAAACAATTTTACTTGATAGCCCTTTTCTGTGAGTACTTTTCGAATAAAGCAACTACTAAACTTAGAAAATAATTTTCCTTTTATCTCACGGTTACCATAAAACTTCTAATAACCTCCCACTCAAATCGATTATTAGAGAAAAAGAATTAATTATCATATAATTAATATATTTTAAATAAATATGATAACCAACTTATCATATTATATTTATAACCTATAGTTTTAATATTTCATCTCATGAAACATATAAACCATAGTTGTTTTTCTATTTTATGGTACTTAATAGAAATCATATTTATATTAATTCCTCCATTTAATGTATCTCATACATCATACCAATTATAACACATATAATTGAATTTTCTCTTGTTAATTTGAACACTTCAAATCAACCCCAAAATCTTATTCTTAACTTGAACCCATTGAGCTACCAAGGGGACCTTATGGACCTGTAGCTTGAAGCTCCAACGGTATGTGAATTACTGACTAAAATTTCTAGTCACGAGATCCACCATCCTTTAAGTGCCCGCACTCCACTAAAGACCGATAGCTGCACTCTTCTCACTACAGATATATTTCTGTGTCCATATAACCAATCAACACTGCGATAACCCTTCACAAATCACTCGTAAGTACAGTTGAGCCAATTTTCTATTTTGCCCCTGTAGTTATATCTAATTCCTTAAGTACCACTGATTACTCTAATGAACAATGAGTCATAGTCCTACTATGATTGAGTCCTCTCTTCCAAAGAGAGGGTTTGGTCACTATGTTCGAGACCCAGAATCAACCCTTAAGGGAGCAATCTATCTACTTATCCCGGCTTCGGGGAAGGAGTGAATTCCGTCTTATGTAACTGAGTTGGTAATCTGGCCACTCTCATCTATACTAATCAAAAGACCACCCTCATAGGCAGGAGTTTCCTAAAAACTCAGGATTAAGGTCATGTCACCTATGGTCATTTTAGTAAAATGTAAGTCTCAATTATCAACGACGTTATATAAAGAGATTAATCATCTCGTGGTCCGGTCTTATACTTGTATAGGACACCCCCGCTCGCATGTCTCCACATGAATGGGTTGGATCAGACCATTTGTAGTATGTTACAACACTTGTAACTATTTACAAAACGGGCTGTATCCATAGTGTCACCAAGATAAGGTATCCCTCCTTTATCCTTATACTACAGACCATTTAGGTTATTTCTTAAGGCACGATCTACTTGTATGTCTCACATACATGCTTAAGTTTACATAAAATAACTACGGATCTTAGTTTATTGAATGCAAATAAAATAACACTTATTTTGTTAATAACAATATGTACAAACTGTTTACAAACTACGAGACTCTTGGAGAATTAGGACACTAATCCCAACAATGTCCTACTTGTCCTTATACCTTGGGAGACTAATGTACAATACATAAAATAGTACAATATACAATAAACTAGGGCATACTCTATACCCTAGTATCATCCCCCACTTGCCCTAGACAAGGTGCCGCATGTCCTATAGACTCAGACTCTCCAGATGACCCTCAAACACTTTAGCCATGAGAGCCTTTGTAAACGGATTAGCAACGTTGTGCTCCGACGCAATCTTCGTGACTATCAGATCACCGCGATGCACAATCTCCCTGATCAAATGATATTTCTGTTCAGCTTACCTCTACGATGACTCTGATGTTCCTTTGAATTTTCCACAGCCTTGCTGTTATCACAATAGAGAGTGATTGGCAGAGACATATTTGGAAAAATTTCCAAATCTGTAAGGAACTTCCTAAGCCAAACAACCTCTTTAGTAGCTTCACAAGTGGCTACATATTCGGCTTCCATAGTAGAGTCCGTGATGCATCCTTGCTTGATGCTTCACCAAACTACAACCCCTCCATTCAAAGTGAACACTAACCCTGATGTCGATTTCTGAGAATCTCTATCGGTCTGAAAGTCATAGTCTGTGTATCCTGTAAGGATCAAATCCTTATCTCCATACACGAGCATATAGTTTCTCATTCTCCAAAGATACTTGAGGATCGTTTTGACTGTCGTCCAGTGATCTAATCCTGGATTGGACTAATAATGATTGACAATCCCTACTGCATAGCAAATGTCAGGTCTAGTACATAACATTGCATACATAAGGCTTCCAATAGCCGAAACATAGTTAATCCGTCTCATTTCCTCAACCTCTTAAGGTGTCTTAGGAGACTGTTCCTTAGACAAAATAATTCTATGACTGAAGGGTGATAAACCCCTCTTGGAATTCTACATCCTGTACCTGATCAACATTTGGTCAATGTATGATGCCTGAGATAAGGCCAACCTCTGGTTCTTATGATCTCGAATGATCTGGATCTCTAGAACATACTACTCCTCTACCAAATCTTTCATTTGGAATTGGGCGGCTAGCCACTTTTTAATGTCAGTCAGAAAACCTATATCATTCCCAATGAATAGGATATCATTCATATACAGTACCAGGAAAGCTACTGAGCTATTGATGATTTTCTTGTAAACACAAGGCTCATCAATATTCTAATCAAAGTTAAACGATTCGATCGCACTATCAAATCTAATGTTCTATGATCTAGACGCCTGTTTCAGCCCATAAATGGACCTATTAAGCTTGCAAACTCTTTGTTCTTGATCTGAAACAATGAAACCCTCTGGTTGAGCCATGTAGATGGTCCTCTCAAGATTACCATTCAGAAAGGCGGTCTTGACGTTCATTTGCCATATCTCATAATCATAAAATGTGGCTATGGACAGAAGAATCCTTATAGACTTCAACATGACAACAGGTGAGAAAGTTTCCTCATAGTCCACTCCCTAGACCTGAGTATAACCCTTTGCCACGAGTCTAGCCTTAAAGGTTTGCACCTTTCCATCTACACCTCGTTTTCGTTGGTAGATCCACTTACACCCTATAGATTTTACCCCATCAGGCTGATCCACAAGTTCCCAAACAGAACTGAAGTACATAGACTCCATCTCCTGATTTATGGCTTTAATCCACTCATCTTTGTCAACATCCTTCATTGCTTGCTTATAAGACAATGGATCCTCAAATCCATCATCAAACATGATGTTTTGGGCTTCAGCCAAACCCATATAGTGTTCCTATACGTTGAGGCAATCTCAACTCTCGAGATAGTTGACTAGATGAACCGACATCAACAACTCTTGTTGATCTATTAGTCTGTTCAACAACTCTTGTTGAACTCTCAGTAGTCTCACTAGAAATCTCATGTAAAACAAGCTTGCTTCATGGTTTATAATCCTTGATGTGGTCTTTTTCCAAGAAGATAGTATTTGTCAACACAAACACCTTATTCTCACTCGGATCATATAAGTATCCACCCCTCGTTTCCTTGGGGTAGCCAAAAAAGAGGAAAACTTTCGAACGTGGTTCCAACTTCTTAGAGTTAGCCACAAGCACGTGGGTCGGACATCTCTAAATCCTGAAGTGGCATAAACTACCTTTACGACCTCTCTACAGCTCAAAAGGCGTTTTAGATACACTTTTTGAGTGGACGTTGTTCAAAATATAACATGCAGTCCCCACTGCAAATCCTCAAAATGAGTCTGGAAGATGAGCATAACTCATCATAGACTGAACCATGTCTAATAGGGTTCTGTTTCTTCTTTCTAATACACCATTTTGCTGAGGTGTACCGGGGATTGAGAGTTGGGACTTGATTCCATGTTCTATCATATAGTTCTAGAATTCGAAGTCTATATACTCTCCACCACGATCAGATCGTAGTGTTTTTATCTTCTTACCTAACAAGTTTTCAACTTCAGCCTTAAACTCCTTGAACTTGTCATGGGCTTCAGACTTAAGTTGCATTAGGTATAGATACCCGTATCTTGAATAATCATCTATGAAAGAGATGAAATATTCATACCCACCTCGAGCTCTAACACTCATTGGACCACAGAGGTCTGAATGTATAAGCTCCAAGGTTTCCTCGGCTTTATAGCCTTTTCCTGTAAAAGGATGTTTGGTCATCTTGCCTTCAAGGCATGATTCACATACCGATAAGGAGTTTTCTTTTAAACTCTTTAGAAGTTCACATTTCACCAATTTCTCAATCCTATTGAGGTTGATGTGACCTAAGCTTATATGCCAAAGATGGGTGTTTTCCTTAGGAGAAACCTTCGGTCTTTTTGTAGTTGTCACCGTTCTGAACATTTATGTATTAAGCAAGGCTTTTATGACTAACAACCTTAGTACATATAAGTTATTTTCCATTGAACCAAAACCAATCTCCATACCATTCTTGAAAATAAACACTTTACTATCAAAAAAGGAAACGGTATAACCTTGTTCAATCGGACAAGAAACCAAGATTAAGTTCCTTTTGATATGAGGAACTACAAAAACATTATCCAGTAACAAATAACGTTTCTTGTCCAAAAATAACTTCAGCCTGCCTACAACAACAGCTAAAACAACCTCACCAGTACCGACTCGAAGAGTCAACTCTCCATCTTCCAACGTTTTCCAGGAACTAAATCCTTCGTAGGGAGAACTTAAGTGATTAGTAGCACCTGAATCAAGTATCCAGGCAGAATCATCATTCTCTACCAAACACATCTCCAAGACAAATAAATCACATTTACTGTCTTTAGACTTCTTCCTCTTCTAGAGAGTAGTGGGATCAGTGTCAGAACCTAAATAAGCTCTAAGTTCCATTTCAGAAAACAATTCTCGTCGATGAACTTTTCTAGAGTCAGCAACAATTGTTTTCTCTTTTAGTCCATTGACATTCAAGAAATGTTGGAGGTTATCTTGGGAACTGACGCTTCTTGTTTCGTTGTCATCCATCCCTTTTTGCTCAAAAAGTGAGAATTCACGTTCAAACAATTCTTGCAACGAGTCCATGATCTGACGTGCAATGATTATTACATGCAGAAATGCACATCATCTTAGACCTTTTATTTAGAATTATGAGGGTTGTTAAGCAGAATATGCGATAATTATGTTAGGAATTCATAAGAAAATGAGTTTACGTCATTCAACATTAAGAATCTCGACTAACTCACTATTATGCATTGTTATGCATTCAATTGTCTATCTTTGTAGTTAATGCAGAAAACAGACCAGACATGGAAGTCGGGCTATCGCATAGACGACCGCATGCGGAGAAATTCTCCATCGCAAAAGCGAACGCATACCTTCAACGATGGGTGTTGCGGTAATCAATCGCATGCGTCCATCGCATAGGGGTTGCGATCGTCAAGCGTTGCGGTAATCAAGAGAATATGGTCATTGCGAGTTCGCGGCTACACGATGATGACCATAATAGAGGGATGAATGTAAGGTTGGTGGAATGGAAGCATCAACGCATATCTCGGAAAAATCAAAAGATGATGTTGACATTTCACCTACCATGCCGTTAGAACCAGAGATTCAGAAAAGGACCATCACGCCGCGAATGTCAGAATCAGAGTAGGTTCATTAATGCTGTCGACGATCCAGCTCTATAAATAGAATTCGTTGAGCAGAATTTCATTTTATCCAGGTTTCTACCTTCAGGTGGATCCTTGTGATCCAGATGAACGCGTTAAAAGGAACCTTGAGAGTTCTTCATCTCCTTCATCCATTCTGAGTGACGACCGAAGCCTTCGTCGGAGTTAGATCTCGAGAGAGTAAGCTCCATCGCCCTTCCATGGCACCACTCTGGAAGCAAGACATTGCTTCCAGCTAGCTTTTTCCATTTCTCTTCTTTTCTTACATTGTATTGTATTACATTTTGGTTAAGGAATTAATACATTTTGTGATCAATGCATTTCTATATTTCCTTCGATTTCATCTCCATCTTCATTACTTAGTATCCTTAATCTTCATTGCATCACTTAGTAAGACTGTTAGAGTATCACATACTTAATCATGCGGCATAGGAATATGAAGCATGTAGCAAACCACTGGGAGGTGTGCGTTGCGTGAGTATTGTGAGAAAACCTTATTTTCTTAGTGTGAAGCTATAGCAACACCTCTCTATAGGTGGACGCAACACTTGTCTATGAGTAAAGTCAGCAACAACTAACTGCCTGAGAGGGCAAGTGGTTGGTTGCATTAAGCTATGTAAGCTAGTGTTCACTAGAGATAGGAATGATCTTACGTCGGCCAAGTTTATGCGGTTACCTTGTCTTATGGGCGCATCACTTATCAATTAGGCATACTTGAGAGAGTAGTCTAAAAACCAAATCTATGTCTCGGGAGAGCGGATTGGATCGCATAAGCAAGAATGGGGAACTTAGAGATAAGCTCTGTTTGCTATTATACAGCATATGCACCCTACGGAGAGGATATTGCACGAGTCCAAGAAGTAGGATACGGTGGTATGTGGTCATCTTGTCTATGTGTGGGAGCACATGAGCAGGAATAGAGACTTAGGAATAAGGCCTCTCGACACTTCGCATAAACATCGCATGTGTCCTAGAGTTAGGCGCAAGTGTGTATAGCATGATCGCATAGCTTTCGTTGGCTGAGGTTGCCCTTGCAGTCAATCTTAAGGGTTACGATGAAGGCATATTCATATTTTATCTATTTTCCCATGCATTTACTACGCGTCAACAGTTGTCGTGTCTCTACCTCTCATTTGTACTTCCAATGTTTTGTCTGTTAGTTAGGAGTAGGAGTAGTTTCTAGTTTACAACCCCCCATCATTCTTTTATTCATCCGCCGCATACTCATTACCACATATATTTAGTTACAAGTCCTTGAGTTCGACTTCGGATCATTTGAGAAACTTGCATTCGCGTTATACTTGGCGTGAGTGCAAGAAAACTTGTGACGGGAATGCATGGTCATCGCATACATTCGTTAACGCGCAGTTTCATTCCAACGCATGACCACCGATGCATGAGAATCAACGCATAATCTAAGGCATGCATCGCATATTGCATTCACTAATTTTCGTCATCAAATGATCATGTTCTCAACCCCTTTGGCCAATGCATCAGGTATGCTAGCCAAAATGTGAAGTTGAGCCATCGAATTAGCCTTCATCCACACCACGTATGCATTATGAACATTTCGCGGTGCATCAAGGGTTGGGACTTGAGGACGCTCTTCAACCATGGAAAACTCGAGGTCGTTTACCACGAAATATGTCTTAAGAGACTCTTTCCAATGTATGTAATTGATCAAATTAAAAGAGGCAACTAACGGAAAATAATACATGTTGTTGAAAAAACAAACACATCGATCTACATTAGATTTTAGCAAATACTCTTTAAAAACAAAATCCAATTTGGTTTAGCAAAACTTAAATGAACCCCGTGTGACATCTAGTTTTTCAATGACACTTCAGTGGTTTAGAAAAAAAGCCACCGAAGGGTAGTCAATTTATCCCTCCTTTGATTTGAGACATTCTCATCTAGTCATTAATAATAGAACAACTCTTGTTCCTATAACGACTAGCCATCATTGATTCAGTCAAGAAATCATTAACTTGCTTAACAATTTCTCGTAAGTGTGACCCTTCATCTTAGATCCTACAGTTCCGCCTTAAGCAGCCAATTCGATTGGGGCAAAAACTAAAGCAACCCTATCCATTTATGAAGTTCACCTTGATATTGACTAATTGCATAAAAACCATCCGAAGGGTGACACTCCCAAGACGCCACGAGGCAGTGCAAGAAGATCTCACAGTGCAAACCAATGAAGGAGATTGCTGATAACGGGCAGAAATGCATGTTATTACAGCGCAAATAAGTAAAACAATAAGGGAATGCGATGGAAAAAGTTATAAAAAATCATGTCCAAAAGCACTAAATCGAGAAAATTACGATCGCATGAACCCATCGCATAAAAGTAGCTAATTTACTTATTTTATGCAGGAAAAATGCATTGGCGCAAAGGAAATTGCGATCCAAGGAATTAGGCATCTGCGCGCATTGAAAGATTGCGATCGCAAAGGCATGTGATCATATGCGCTCGCGAGAAGTTGCTCAAGAAGGTGGCCACATAAAGATGGTGCATCAAAGTGAAAGCATAATAAATCATGATGGGACAGAAAATTGATGAAGATCAAATCCGAATTTAGTTGACAAGCTGTTAAGGACACACTATAGCAAGTACACTTAACTTTTCGGTGACCATTAATCGGCACATCAAAGCAGAAGATTTAATGACCGCCCATCATTGCAATCATTGGAGAGAAAAGCCTCTTCACCTTAAACTCTATAAATACTGAAGGCCACCATCGTTAAAGGAGTTCAGGAGATAAAAGTTAGATCATATACAAAATAGATAGCCGTTAGTCTGTAGTTATTCTTATACTTAAAAGGTAGAGGTGAGCGAAGAGAAGAAGACGTCGAGAGGAATTTCTGGACAGCTCGAAAGACTGTCGGGAAGCATTATAAAAGGAGAGAGGGCCGACACTTGTGAAAGCAAGGATATTCTTCTGGGCAAAGTTGGAGTGAAAAGCTAGTGTAAAAAGCCATGGGAAGCAAGACATTGCTACCGGGCTTTCTATCCCTACATTCCATTGTTTTTTGTATTTTGCATGTTATTTATAGAAAATGGAATTCTCATCTCAACATCTGTTCAATCTCTCCATATGTCGCATGAGTAGCTAAATTTTCGAATGGGTTGAGAAGTACTTAACTAGCATGATCTAAGATCTTCACTTTATGCGATCATCTTGTCTTATGTATGCGTCATTCACCCTTTAGAGATACTTGAGAGAGTAGTCTAAAGAAAGAATCTAGACTTAAGAGAGTCAAATTAGAATCTAGGCTTGAGAGAGTCATATTAGAACCGCATAAGCAAGAGATAGAAACTTAGACATAAGTTCTGTTTGCTATTACGCATCGCATGCACCTTAGAAATAGGATATGATAGTATGTGGTCAACTTGTGTATGTGTGCATCATTCATCATCACATAGACAAGAATAGAGGCTTAGACATAAGTCCTATCGACATTATCGTATACATCGCATGCGTCCTAGAAATAGGAACTATGGCATTTGCATTGAGAGATGACATGTTGTTATGTGTGTGTAGCATGATGGCATAAGTGAACGCAATTTTAGGAAGTGTTAGCTAAATCCCTTCTCAACCTGTTAATCGCATACTCATTGTAATTCTCGATTGCATCAACTCTTTACTCGAATTCGTCGCATAGGATTTATACTTAAACAAAACACTAACAAACTTATTTGTTTTTGCCATTGCAAAGGAATCGATTTTACTGTCGCATAGTAACTCAGTAGTCCCTGTGTTCGACCCTGGACTTACCAAAAAACCTAGTGAGATTTATACTTGGGTTTTACTAGGAAAACTTGCATGTGCAACACATAACTCATCACCACAAACATACGTCATAATTGCATCAACTGCAGGACACGATGAAAACGTAAAGTCCATTAATCCACATCCACAAAACTATTTAACAATTAAACAGAGCGCAGACATGCTTTACCCACCAAGAATGCAAATGCTTTTCTATACAACAATGGATTTGGAATATCAGAACCGGGCTTTGATACCAATTGAAGGAACTCTTATAAAAAAGTACTTATGAGCGGAAGCAAGATTGTTCCAAATTCATTGTGACAGAAATACCGCATTCACAAACATACATACAAGTTATGCATTTACTAATAAATTACGACAGGCTTTTCAAACTTAAACACAAAGGAACAAGAGACAAACCTCTGGAAGAACTCTTCTTCTCTTTATATCTCGCTTTCATCAAGGAACAACACTCTCGTTGTCTTTAAGATTGTCAAGTCTATCGTCCACCAAATCTCGCTATCTCTCACCACTGAACGGTCTTCTACACGAACAAATAGCAAGAAGGACACTACCACTCAGTAACCTTAGTATTCTTGGAGTGAGAATCTAGGAGGTGTGGGCTCTGATGGATTTGGTAGAGGGAAGGAGGAAGGAATGATCGTTATAACGACCAAGTAAGTGGGAGAGATTTTGTGTCTATCGTGTAGACGGGTGCTTGATTGTTTAGTAAAGGGTGCATGATTGTTTAGTAAATCGGGGCTGATCGTTTAGACGGTTGTTTAGGTAAATCGCTCTCGCGCGCGATCGCTTATAAAATGCTATACGATCGTTTAGGTAATCTGCACGTACGATCGTTTAGGAAAACTTGAGCTATCGTGTATGCTCTCATTAGCTAGACATGGGCAAAGTACTAATCATGAAGCTATTATCCGATCTCTTTGCAAAATGAAAACTATTTTCATTTTGTCCTCTGATAACAGGCAGAAATGCACGTTATTAAAATGCAAAGATATAAAATAATGTGGGAATGCGACGGTAAAAATATGCAAAATCGTGTCCAAAAGCATTAAGTAGAGAATATTGCGATCGCATGTGCCCATCGCATTAAAGCAACTAATTTACTTATTTTGTGTAGGAAAATGCGATGGCGCAAAGCAAATTGCGATCCAAGGAATTCGGCGCCCGAACGTATTAGAAGATTGCAACCGCAAAGCTATGTGATCGTATGTGCTCACGAAGATCTGCTCAAGAAGGTGGCCACATAAAGACGGCTCATCAAGTTGAAAGCATAATAAATCATGATGGGACGGAAAGCTGAGACGGTCGAATCCGAATTTAGTTGACTAGCCATTAACGACGCACTGTAGCAAGTACATTCAACTTTTCGATGACCATTAATTGGCGCATCAGACAGAGATTTAATGACCTCCCATCCTTGCAATCATTTGAGAGAAAAGCTTCTTCACCTTGAAGCTCTATAAATACCAAAGGCCACCACTGTTAAAGGAGTTCTGAGTTTTGGAGTTCGAATTCTACAAAGTTCACCATATACATAGAAGATAGATCATAGATAGCCGTTAGTCTATATTCTTATACTTAGAAAGCGGGGGCAAGCAAAGAGAAGAAGACGTTGAGATATCACTCTTGGGTAGCTCGAAAGACTGCTAGGAGGCGCTGCAAACAGAGAGAGGGACGACACTTGTGAAAGCAAGAACATTCTTCTGGGCAAAGTAGAGTAAAAGACAGTGTAAAAGCCTTCGGAAGCAAGACATTGCTACTGGGCTTCTTATCCCTACTTTCCGTTTTTTTTATATTCTGACTTTATTTATAAAATGAAATTTGCATCTCCACATATGTTCAATCTCTTCACATTTCGCATGAGTAGCTAAATTTTCGAATGGGTTGAGAAGCACTTTATAAAATGGAATTTGCATCTCCACATCTGTTCAATCTCTTCACTTTATGCAATCATTTTGTCTTATGTATGCGACATTCACCCTTTAGGAATACTTGAAAGAGTAGTCTAAAGAAAGAATCTAGACTCTGAGAGTCAGATTAGAATCTAGGCTTGAGAGAGTCAAATTAGAACCACACAGCAAGAGATAGAGACTTAGAGATAAGCTCCATTTGTTATTACGCATCGCATGCACCCTAGAAATAGGATATGATATTATGCGGTCACCTTGTGTATGTGTGCATCACTCATCATTGCATAGACAAGAATAGAGGCTCAGAGATAAGTCCTATCGATATCATCGTATACATCGCATGCATCCTAGAAATAGGAGCTATGGCATTTTCATTGAGAGATGACATGCTGTTGTATGCGTGTAGCATGATCGCATAACTTGAACACAATCTTAGGAAATTTTAATTAGATCCCTTCTCGACCCGTTCACCGTATACTCATTGTAACTCTCGTTTTACTCAACTATTTACTCTCATCCGTCGCTTAGCATTATACTTAAACAACACATCAACAACTTATTTGTTTTTGTCACCGCAAAGGAATCAAAATTTACCGTCGCATAGTACTCAATAGTCCCTGTGTTCGACCCTGGACTTACCAGGAAACCAAGTACGATTTATACTTGGATTTTACTAGGAAAACTTGCATGTGCAACGCATAATTCACCACCGCAAATTCATACTATTATTTCATCACATTCACAACGCATCAAGTTTTTGGCGCCATTACCGGGGACCACGGCAATACATGTTGCGCTAACAGTAACTTTTTGATTTTCTTTGCAGCTTTCAACCTCTGTGCACTGCCTCTCCTTTGGTAAGGGAAGAAGTGGGTGTCATATGAGCGAAGCACACGTTCCTGAGCCCAACTTCGACCCAGAGATTGAAAGAACGTTCAGAAGAAGACAACGAGACAACCGCTGACAACAACAAGAGAGAAATCCTAGAATGGCGGAACAACTGACAGACAAAGTAGCAAACAAGAACAATGTCATGACAAACCCCATTCTCCTGGCTAACGATCGCAATAGGTGCATTCAAGACTATGCGTCACACAACCTCTATGATTTCTCCCCAGGAATCATGAGGCTAGCCCTGGACGGATCGAGGTTTGAGATAAAACCGGTTATGTTGTAGATGATTCAAACGGCCAGACAGTTTGGTGAAAGACATGGCGAGGATCCGCACACCCATCTCCAGAGTTTTATTGAAATTTGCAATACTTTTGTGTTCCCAAACATCTCAGCTGAGAAGGTTTGACTAACGCCGTTCCCATTTTCACTATGCGACCAAGCAAGTAAATGGGCCTATTCTCTCAAATCAGGGGTGATAACATCTTGGGAAAAAGTGGTAGAGAAGTTTATGAAGAAGTACTTCCTCCCAACAGAGAACGCAAGAAGGAGGAAGTTGATTACAAATTTTGAATAGGATATTGACGAATCGCTAAGCGATGCCTGGGCGAGGTTTAAGAGACTGGTGGTAGATTGTCTGCACAATGGCTTACTTGATTGTCTGCAAATGGAAATCTTTTATCACGGTTTGAACCCTGCATCGCAGATGGCTGCCAATGTGGTAGTGGCTAGAGGTCTGCTTGACAAAATGTATGACGAGGCCAAAAATATTCTTGACCGCATTTCGAAGAATCACGAAGACTGGAGAGACAGCGATCAACAACTTAAAATTAGAGAAGGAGACGTAAATAATAGAGCCATCACATCCCTACAAAATTAAATGAATGCGATGATGAATCTGATACAAGCGCGAGTTGTGCCACTTGCAGAGAAGCCCATCTGATGGAAGAATGTCCGAAGAATCCATAATCTGTATATTTCGTAAAGAATAATCTTTTCTCCAACACTTACAGCCCTGGGTGGAGAAACCACCCTAACTTTGCGTGGAAGAATCAACAAAAAAATTATCAACCGATGGCACAAAAGGAAGGGCCGTTAGGATTTTTCCCGCAAACAAACGGTCAATCGCAAAATCAAGCTAGCAGCTCATAGGCACCGTAATCTTCATCTCTGGAGAGCTTACTTAAAGCAATATATTGAGAAAAATGAAACAGTACTCTTGAATTAGGCGACTTCAATCCGCAATCTCGAACTTCAAATAGGACAGATTGTGGGCGAGCTGAAGAATAGATCGCAAGGGGCATTGCTGAGTTCAACTGAGCTCCTTTGCAACCCGAGGAGTACGAGAAAGAAGAAATGTCAAGTTTTGACTTTGCGAAGCGGAAAGACAGTGGCGGAAGAGAAGGAGCCAAGTCAAACTATTCCAGTTGCGGTGGAATTCAAGACCCCGATGACTAAAAAGGAACCAGAAGAAAATGAGACGATGGAACCAGAAGTTGCGTCCACTTCTAAGCCTATGGAATAGGAAACTGTGAAAATACAACTGCCACCATTGCCTCAGAGACTTAAGAAGAAGAAAAATGTTGAAGTGCAGTATCATTACTTCATGGACATGCTGAAACAGTTACATATCAACATCCCTTTCACTGAAGCGATTGAACAAATGCCAAAATATACGAAGTTTCTGAAGGACATGGTGACCAAGAAGAGGAGCACATGAAAGTTTGCAATGGTGGCGCTAACACGAAAGTCAAACACCATTATTCCACTGAAAACACGTGACCCCGGAAGTTTCACAATACCATGCTTAATTGGAGGGATATATATAGGTCAAGTGCTTTGCGATCTCGGGGCCAGTATCAACCTAAAGCCTCTTTCAAATTTCAAACAATTGAATGTGGGGCAGCTGGCGCCCACGACGGCGACTCTTCAATTGGTGGATAGATCCCTAGTTTATCCAGACGGGAAGGTGAAGGATGTCCTTGTCTCAATTGACAAATTTATCTTACCAACGGACTTCATCATCCTCGACCATTTTTATCCACTAGTCGCGCCCAAATTAATGTGTAAAAGGGAGAGATCATGATGAGTGTGAATGAAAACAAGCTTAGGTTTGACATTATTAAAGCCATGAAGTATCCAGAAGAAGAAGACCTAACAGATTCCGACACTGAACCTAGTTGTAATAAGGAAGAAGAATTCGAAGATGAAAATGAAAGAGAGGATGTGACTGCATTCGTAGCAATTTGCAATGCGATTATGGAAAGGACAACAAAGAAGGAAAACTAACGTTGAATGAAGAGAGAAAAGCACAAAGGCCATCCTTGGAGCAACCATCGACAGTGGAGTGAAAAACCTTGCCAAGCCACCTGAAGTATGTTTTTTTGGGGAAAAATGAAACTCTACTAGTAATAATTTCCTCTGGGCTACAAGAAGATCAAGTGAATGCGCTGCTGAGCATCTGAAAAAGGATATAAAAGTAATAGGATGGACGCTGGTAGACATAAGAAGAATCAACCCTGCATATTGCATGCATAGGATACGTCTCGAGGAAAACCAAAAAGGGTCTATAGAGCATCAACGCAGGCTAAACCTTGCAATGAAAGAGGTTGTGAAAAAGGAGATAATCAAATGGTTGGATGTAGACATCATTTATCCAATCGTCAATAGCACGTGGGTTAGCCCCATACAATGTGTGCCAAAGAAAGGAGGAATGACGGTAGTTCCAAATGCAAACAATGAATTAATATCGATGAGGACCGTCACTGGTTGGCGGATCTACATGGACTACTGCAAACTCAATGCAGCGACAAAGAAGGATCATTTCCCCTTGCCTTTTATTGACCAGATGCTAGACCGCCTAGCAGGAAATGATTACTTCTGCTTTTTGGACGGATATGCAAGCTACAACCAAATCATGATTGCTCCTGATGACCAAGAGAAAACCACATTCACCTGCCTCTAAGGAACGTTTGCTTTTCGACGCATGCCATTCGGATTATGCAATGTGCCGAGCATGTTTCAGAGGTGCATGATGGCCATCTTCTCTGAGTATCTTGAAGACTCAATGAAAATTTTTATGGATGACTTCTCGGTGTATGGGAAAACATATGAAGTCTATCTAAACAATTTGGGAAAGATACTGAGAAGATGTGAAGAGACGAACCTTGTGCTGAACTGGGAGAAGTGCCACTTCATGGTGAAGGAAGGTATTGTGCTCGGGCACAAAGTCTCCAAGGATGGGCTAGAGGTGGATAAGGCGAATATTGAGGCAATTGAAAAGCTCTCACCTCCAGCAAATGTGAAGGCTGTCAGGAGCTTCCTGGGCATGCAGGATTTTATCGACGTTTTGTGAAGGACTTTTCGAAGATTGCTCGACCATTGAATGTGTTGCTGGAAACCGAGAGAACTTTTAACTTTGATAAACAATGCCTCAACGTATTTAAGATACTGAAGAATGCATTGATAACTGCACCTGTATTGATTGCACCAGACTAGACACAACCCTTTGAACTAATGTGCGACGTTAGCGGTTATGCAATGGGGGCGGTGTTAGCACAAAAGAAGAAAACAATGGTACACCCCATCATATATGCGAGTAGAACCTTGAACCCTACCCAAACAAACTACACTACCATTGAAAAAGAACTTCTTGTAGTGATCTTTGCGCTGGAGAAAGTTAGAGCTTACTTACTGGGATCCAAAGTGATTATGCACACCGACCACTCGACAATCAAATATTTAATGACAAAGAAAGATGCAAAGTGATTCGATGGGTTCTCCTCCTTCAAGAATTCAATATGAAAATCATTGATCACAAGGGAATGGAGAACCAGGTTTCGGGCCATCTATCAAGATTAGAAAACCCGGAAATCGACCACAACTAGTCGGAGGTGAACGCAACCTTCCCAGATGAGCAGTTGTTCAAAATTGAAGAATTGCCATGGTATGCAGATATGGTGAATTATCTGGTTTGTGAATAATTTCCTGAGAACTACATAGCCCACCAAAAGAGGAGGCTTAGACATAAATGTAAATCCTATTATTAGGACGAGCCAAATCTTTACAAGAGGGGGTCAGACCAGATTTTTCACCTATGCGTACCAGCAGCTGCTCACTAGTGCATACTATCCCAATGCCATGACTCACCATATGGTGGACATTTTGGAGGCTAGCGCACAGCAGCAAAGGTGTTACAAAGTGGATATTTTTGGCCAACTTTATTTAAGGACGCAAGAGACTATTCAATGAAATGTGATAGGTGCCAACGCACGACCAACATTTCATGGAAGAATGCGATGCCCACGAATATCATCTTAGAATTGGAGCTATTCGACGTCCGGGGCATAGAATTCATGGGACCATTTCAACCATCAAATGGTCACAAATACATTCTATTGGCCGTTGATTATGTTTCCAAATGGGTTGAAGCGGTATCATGCGTCGCAAGCAATGCGGTGATAGTCTCTAAATTCCTGTGGAGCAATATCTTCACTCGTTTTGGAACCCCACATGCCATAATAAGTGATGAAGACTCCCACTTTGTTAATGGCGTCATCAACAAATTGCTGCTTAAGTATAATATCCTCCATAAGCTTGCCACCGCATACCATCCACAGACAAACGACCAAGCTGAGGTGTCCAATAGGGAAATCAAGCTGATCCTAGAGAAGGTGGTGAAGCCTTCACGCAAAGATTGAGCCCTAAAGCTGGACGATGCCTTGTGGGCATATAGGATCGCTTATAAAAACCATAGGCAATGTCCGCCGTATGCGCTGGTGTTTGGAAAGGCATGCACTTAAACGCCTTATACTGGAGCACAAAGCACATATCGGCAGTGAAAAAAGCTCAATTTTGATTTAAAGACCACCAGAGCGATGGCAAGTGAAATTAGTTATCAGTTGACGAATGGAGGTCATAGTCATATGGATATGCCTAAGATCCTAAAGAAGCACGTAAAAACTGTTGGCAACAGATGCGAAAAAGATTCAAGTTGGATAAGAGGTCTTTATACAATCTCGGCTACACTTGAAAAATTAAGTCAACGATGGTCTGGTCTATATGTATTTGATTATTGTGGGACCAATGCATTCAAAGTCAACGGGCAAAGAGTCAAGACATATCACAGAGGAGACTTGCACTGCGAGAAAACCTCCGTGGACCTGAGGACTTCCTGACTGAATAAGAAATGAGCAGTCCCTATGCTAGCATGCAATACAAACTCATCAGGGACACAATTTTTTGGAGTATCCTTTTTCCTATCTTTGATTCATGAACTCACTCTACCTTTTTATATCTTTTATCCTTTTTATATCCTTTTTACACCACCATCTCACTTTTTTTTTTAAAAAAAAACTATTTTCAACTCTATCTTTTATATTTTTTTGACCCTCTCGATTTTTTTTAACAACGATCGTGGTAAACGATTGCGGTGGAGCTACGCGATAACCAAAAAATGCAACTCGTTCATTCAGCCATCGCAATCGAAGAAATTGGCTCGCCACAAGGAAGAATGCGATCACAGATGATGTGGGCAACAGAGCAAATTTAGGGGTTGTATCTTTCTTTGACTTTGTTTATTCCAAATTCTGCACTCTCGCATCTCATTTTTAACTTTGATAATCTTATCATCGTATCCTCTTTAGTTGGCGCAATCATTCAATAGTGATTACTTTAGTTAGTCACCACAATATTTTTCGTATCAATTATGATTTCAATGATGGAACACATGCCTCTATTTCTCATCGCATGTACTAGGATCAAGTCAATTTTAGGACAGTCAATTCATGAAATATTTCTAGAAGTTAGTGGTTCACCAAGTTTCTTTCAAACTGACTTTTATGAAACTTCCTAAGAACATCGCATGAATCATTTCAGTCTATCAGCAATGAGGACATTGCTGCATTTAAATTTGGGGGTGTTGGTATTTATTTTCAACCTTGCTACCGTTAGAAATTTTAAAAAAAATCATCATAACATTGAGATCGGATTCTACTTATAGTTGGATGTCCACATGACAGCCGTGGGGGCAAGCCAAAACGAATGTAGGATCATGATCAACGCATAAATAAAGTGATCGTAACTACGTTGCAAAATGGGCATAAGTTTTGACTGAGAAAGAGCGGATTGCTCGTAGTTGGATGCTCGCATGACATCCATGGGGGAAAGCCAAAACGAAGGCTAGGAAATTGGATCGACGTAAGATCACAAAAAGAATATCTAAACTGTGCAAGGATAAAAATCATTTGGAAACACCCTGGTTGGAAAAAGTTTTTGAAATAAATCATGCGACGTCCTGGAAACAAGTAAAGTATTTTTGAAGGTTAAACTTACGGTCCCTAAGTCTTAGAAATATTTTAAGAAGAGACCAGGATAGGAATTAAGAAGATTTTGGTTCATAAAATTTGAATAAGGCACCTCGAGAAATCTAGGTAAGGAAAAAAAGCTGCTGACTCTCTAGAGAAAGTCTTTAGATTATGCTTAAGGAAAAGCATTGTTTTAAATTTTGGGGTGTGATAATGGGCAGAAATGCACGTTATTACAATGTAAAGGTATAAAACAATGTGGGAATTCGACGGTAAAAATATGCAAAATCATGTCCAAAAGCATTAAGTGGAGAATATTCTGATCACATGCGTCCATTGCATTAAAGCAGCTAATTTACTTATTTTGTGCAGGAAAATGTGATGGCACAAAGAAAATTGCGATCCAAGGAATTCAGCGCCCGAGCGCATTAGAAAAATGCGACCATAAAGCTATGCGATCATATGCGCTCGCGAAGATCTGCTCAAGAAGGTGGCCGCATAAAGATGGCGCATCAAGGTGAAAGCATAATAAATCATGATGGGACGAAAAGCTGACGACGGTCGAATCTGAATTTAGATGACAAGCCATTAACAACACACTGTAGCAAGTACATTCAACTTTTCAGTGACCATTAATTGCCGCATTAGACAGAGATTTAATGACCTCCCATCATTGCAATCATTTGAGAGAAAAGTTTCTTCACCTTGAAGCTCTATAAATTCCGAAGGCCACCACTGTTAAAGGAGTTCTGAGTTTTGGAGTTCAAATTCTACACAATTCGCCATGTACATAGAAGATAGATAACGCATGGATGATTATAATGCAAGATACAACTTGTAAGTGCTTAATGCGATGATGCAATGATATGCGATACTACTTCTAGATGTATGCGTAATTAAGAAAATGCTTGTAGTATGCTATATGTTGTCACAAGTTTCCTTGCGTTGAAACCAAGTATAATTCCACTGCAAGTTTCTTGAAGTGATCCAAGGTCGAACACAAGGATTGTTTTAGGTTAATTATGTTACATTCGTGATATATGCGACCGGGGGATTTTCAATTTAATAAAAGTTGTGTTTATACAGGTATTAAAAATTTCGGTCAAGTAAAATATGTGGTAAAGTAAAGTTGCGATAAAATAACGTTACAATAATAAAATAAAATGCGGTAAAAGTAAACCTAAGCTACGATGATACAAGATATAGGTTACATGATACATGATACTGAGTTTGAGACTGACTGTGAAAATTATACAAAGAATCGTGTTATGTGGTGGCAAGGCTTTATGTACGAAGCAGAAAGAGAAAAGATAATTAGTACAAACATCGCAAGTTCATTAATTGTGTTAAAGATATAACTACGGTTCTGCTTTCCCTTGGCGTACACCTCTCAGTGATTGGCCGTGTTCCCACATCTCTGTGGTGAAACAGGGATGAATGTAATGAACGCGAGGTTGCTTCCATCTCTGGAAGTACTTCTCGCTTTAGTTAACGCATTCTTCTAACCTTCTCTCGACAGATCAGAATGACATCTTCACTTCTGCTCTCATAGGTGAAGATGCCATCTAGCATGCTTTAGCTAAACATATTTATTTCTTTAGCACAAATTAATTTACTTGTTTAATTCATTCTAATTACCAAGGGATTAACAAAACATTGTGGAGAAAGCGATTAATGGAGGAACAGAAGTAGATAGAAATATGGAGATGAAAATGATCATGACATTTAATTATAGAATCAAGCGTCTGCTACATGGTGTGAACGATTTAGACTAAGAAGATGAGATACAATTGATGATAGAGATAGAAACAAATACAGAAGAGTGCCAACATCTTGACACAGATCTGGATGGAGAAATCGCTTACCGGCGTATGGAGTGAATGGAAGGATGAGCTTCCCTCTCAGGCTTGCTCAACCGGTAGAGTTGATCTAGGTACAGAGCTTCACGGCGGAGATTTGGAATGATTCGTCCTGAGACTCACCTCTCGACCTTGCCTCTTTTCTTCCTGGATCTTCTCTGATCAGCACTCAGATCAGCCTCTCTCTCAATATACAATATCAAAATAGCCTCGTATCAAGTATATCCTTCAGTGAATTCTCTAAAGGTATTTATAGATGAATGCTCTGATTCTCTGTCGTGTGGTCCCCACTTTATTGTTATGGAAATTTTGAAAATGGTGTAATAAATATTCCTTTTGTTATGCAATCAATCCGTAAAAAATGCACAACGGTTAGTTGCACACATGTCAAAATCCTCCACGATTGCGTTGCTTATTTGCATCTTTCGATCGTGTGCCCGCATACGGTGTTTTTTTTATTACTGCATGCAGTTGAAGTTGCGTTGATCGCAAAGCTCTTGATCGATTGTCGCATGCGCCATCATTGCATTGATCGTCTATTCATTCTTGAATGATGGGCGCAATGTGACGTAGATGTGTTTAATATTTTTTCTCTTGAGCATGAGCGCATACGGTGACTGTTTCCTGCAAAACGACTTGAATATTTCTTTTCAACCATCGCAATGGTGTCAGCAGTGGGTGTATTGACGACAACTTATAATTCTTTGTGTTTCATTAGCTTAATTTTCATACAATTGATGCAACTTTTCTCTTCTTTGGCTACAATATCTAAAAGCAGTATAAAAAACTTGTATTTCTACAAGTTATCATACCCCCAAATTTAAGATATATGCTTGCCTCAAGCATATCTTCTACATAGGCAATAATGCTCAATTTCTATCCGTAAATTTTTGCATCGATTGGTGCTCCGAATGCTCCACTTAGGCACATTACTTATAACACAATTTCTTCTCATCCTCACCAATCCTAACAAAGCCTACTTATAACGATCTCTTCTATACATCAAATTTTCTGCTAAACAAATGGTTTTTCTAGTTTTAAAAGAGATTGTTTACCCCTTTGTAAAACAACTTGATGCTTTGGGATGCAGGTGGTCCAAACTTTGCGTCATTTATTAGAGACTGTTTGGTTATGGTTACACTTTCGTTCTGGCTTGTTCCCAGCGCGGTGTCATGCGAAAACATCCAAACGGTTGTGTACCCAATCTCAATTTTTACTCATGAATTTACGAGGAGTTGTTCTCTTGCATTTTTTATTTTTCTTTGCATTTTTTTCATCCTATTGCACGTGTTCTTGGTAACCCACCTGTCGTTTAATGGCAATTTGCTCCCACGTCGGTGTCTATAGCAAACAACCCAACTTCGAGAGGACTCCTTTCACAACTTTAAACTCTTATGCAGGTGGCGAATAAGTTTTTGGGGTTTCTCCTTGCTGCTGACACTCTGGAGTTTATATATATATTATATATATGATATATATTTGAATGATGAGCGCAATTTATTAGATGGACCCAGTACTCTTGATTCTCATTTGCTCAAGACCTTCCCTCACCCCCAAATTTAGAGATACGCAAAAGTACCTCTTCTGTTGTTTGGACAAATAGTACAACAGCTTAGACAAAATTTCAAAAAAAAGGTTTGAGTTTAGAATTTATAGAAGGGGTAAAACGGTAAAGCATGCTAATCTACGAAACTTAACTGAAGTGTTAGTTGGAAAATACTAGGTTGTGGGAATGTTCTAAGTGAATGCATATGTATATAGCATCATGGCAGCAACACAAATGAAAATTAATGCAAAAAGCAAGATTAAGAATTATCAAAAAGTTGGAACAATAAGGAATGAGTAAAGAAGCAGGCACATTGCATAAAGATAGAATTATGCTACTTAGTATGTATTGAAAATTATAGACTAAGTATACTAAATATCTACCAATAACACAAAACAAATAATTTTGCCTTATACAAAAGAATCAAAAGAATTGATAAACAGATGAATGAAAAAAGATAAAAAGGAACTGGCCGCATAAAAAAAAATAAATGTAATAAGATTCATTGTTTGAGAGCTAGGCAGGGTCTCTGAGAGGAGGGCTCTATGCGATACGGACGTGGAGAGCTCTTCGAAAAAAACAGTTGTTGCCTGAGATGTTGGAGGCACCATGGGACCAATGAGATATGCTGTATGAGAATTAAAATACTCAGTGTTGACGGCTCCACAAGCTGTTACTTTTGTAGCGGATGGTCTTAAATGTTGCACTGAATATATATCAATGCCTCTCATGACGTGTAGCAGGGCGCTGTTATTCGTCGACTTGCTCCTGTTACCACATCAAATCTCGTAATTGGTTGAAAAGGACACTTGATTACTGGGGCAAGAGTTTTATTGTTGGGTGAAAGAGGACAACCGCTATTTTCTGCTAAACTCAGCAGCTTAAGGAGGCTGAAAAGTGGGTTTGTGCCTGCGACCTGTCCTCAGCCAGGAACGTTTTGGGTTGAGGCAGAGTGCACATTCACCCAAGATTGTGTCGTAGCCCTCAATACAACATGTGCGCGTTGGATAGGGTGAAAACTTTAGAAATAACAAGTATTATATGCATGCCTTTATTTAGACCTATTACGTGCCAAAAGTGAAGAGTTACAAATATGTGTCGTATTGATAGAAATTTAGCTCAGGAAATACAATAATTATGATAATCGCATTTAAACGCCGTGAACTACATTCATGTAAGATTTGGAAAGAAAAGGAGATTCCTCTACTCTTGTTTTGCAGGAAATCAAGTCAACCGCTTCGCGACTCAAGGCTTCAAGTCGAGAACTGGAACAACGCATCTCTATCACATTGGCTCGCATCGAACCACAATGAAGACGACGATCAACGCAATGACGGTGCATATGACTCATGGTCGTATCCAGAGTCTAAATGTCACTTGCATGCTAGTAATAAAAAAACAACATCGGCATAAGCGTAGCACCCGGATTCAAAGTTTATGCAACTCGAGAACAAAAAATGTGGAGGATTGTGCCACTGGTGTACAAGCAACGACATTAAGTGCTAGTCATTGATTTGACCGTCTGGATTGACATAACAAGAGGGAATAATTTATCCACCGTCTTTCGAAAGTTTCTATAACAGAAAGTCTGGGGTTTCACAAGACCAAGAGTCAAAAACTTTTCGCACTTATAAATACAAACCTCCATAGAAATTCAGAGAAAAGATATACTTGATATGGGGCTATATTGATGCAATAATCATTGAGAGAGAGCGCATGAGCTGAGAGTACCTGATCGCGAGAAGAAAATCCCGAAGAAAAGTATGACAGAAGCCGAGAGGTGAGTCTCAGTGCTATATCTTGCCAAGATCCTCTCTATCCTGCCGAAGCTCATAATACTCAGATCCTGCTACAGATGAGCAAAGCGATAGGGAAAGTCATCCTTCCGTACGATCCATCCACCGCAGATACACCACAGAATGGCGCAACTTTTGCTATATTTGTAATGTTCTAACTCTTACTCATCACTGTGTTTTCATTCTTTTTAATCTCTCATACCATAAATCAGTATCACGCGAATAGAAAGTATTGAATGTATCGATGTGATCATAATTCCCTTCTCTGTCTATTTCGTTTCCTTCGTTTTATCGTTTTTCATAAAGTCTTCTTAATCTTTGGTAATTAATATGGATAAACGAGTAACTTAACCTGGGTAAAGAGATAAACGTTAAGTAGCATGTTAGATGGCTTCTTCACCTGTCGGAGAAGAGGAAGATCCATCTAATGATCGAATTAAAAATGGTCGTTAAACTAAGAAAGTATACTTCCAGACATGGAAGCAACCTTGCATTCATTACGCATCCTTTTCACCCAGACATTATGGGAACTTGCGACCGATCACGGAGGTGTACACTAAGGGAAAAAAGCGGATTTATTAAGAACTTGGCTGTTATATTAGTTCTCTCAAACATGTATAATTCAAGCCTGCCTCCTCACCTTTGTAAGTATTATATCGCATTTTAGTGTCGTTCGCTGGCATGTTATTATTTAAAACACTTTTATAATAAAAATTGGATCGCTGCAATTTTAATATGTGTTCAACCCGGATCAACATCGAGAAACTTGCCGATGCAATATGTCTAATTAACTGGTTCCATTGCAGAAATCTGTAAATATAGTCTATCAATAATTGTATCAATCAGTATCATTGGTTATCTTTGGGTACTGATGTTGCATATCTATATTTATGGCACATGAGCTTGATCTATGCAAGTGATCATATCTATGGCGCCATTGCCGGGGACTGTTAACGGTTATTTGATGTATTTTGCAGGACAGATCCTTTCTAGAGCATCTGGTTCTGAACCTCGATTAGTATTCGTTGGGCAGTCAGTTCGGTCAAAGAAGCAGCAAGCATGGGTTAAGGCTGTTAGACCAGCGCAGATCCTTGTATTATATGGAGTTCCATATAATTATGCTGTACCCAACTCTTATCTACTTTCTGTTGTGTGGGTGTATATATTTCGAGGCCTACCTGTCGCGAGACGGACAGCAAAAGATTCCAAATATATATATTTGCTACAAATGATTGCAATTTAGGTAGTTGTGTAAGGAGCCAAACATGTAGACCAGCTTTTCGAAATGCGCGGCATACTCTCGTACCCTGGCAACTTCTGAGAGTATAAGACCCATATGTTCCCTTTACACCGGAGACGGTATATAGAATAAGAATGAATTACATTAAGCGATTCATGAAGATTTGCGTGGGTCAACGTGCAATGGTGCGGACGGATTAAGGGATGTGCTGTAACTTATGAGAGATATTATGTAACCACTTGGGTTGCATCGGAAGACGCTAATTACTGCCCGCATACGTCTTGATGGAGATTTATCAGCTGAATCGTATTCTATATACTACATTGACGTTGCTTGATGCCTCGCATCGGTAAGGTTTTATGGGACAACACGCATACTTGAGGCTAAATATAATGTTATTGCTGCTATGCGATATTGGATTAGATGATGGCTAGTATGGCGATATGCGGCGCACCGAAGAGTAACTGCCATTTAGACCTATGCTATGATTCCTTCTTCGTATCAATGGAGCTCTCCAACTAACCAGCGAATCTCTGTCGCTGGCGTCAAGTGTGGGGCCGCAATAAGTTGTGCAAGATCTATTGTGGAGGAGCTCGTAACGTAACAGAAATTGTTGCATTATACGTAACACCTATAATCTTCTTTATGTTGGGTATGGCCAAAATAAATGTTGTGATGTTGATGTCTTATATTTCAATTGATTTGGGATGCACTCATAACACATTGAAAGCTCGTTGGAGGACCCTTGTACCAGTAATGCAAGCAAAACATCCTATTAGAAGGATATTCAAGGTTGGTCCATGCTCTCGTGGCATCTGAGTTGGAGAAGTAAGAGCACAATGTTGCTAGCAATTCAGAAGCCCTAGGGAATCATGGAAAGGACACCAATGTCTGTACTTTATGTGTTTGCAGTGATGTGTGATGCTACCATCAAGGAAATCAAATCTTTTCGGTATCATTATGTTATGCTTTTTGTCTATTGAATTCGATGAATTTTGTCTTTATCGTTGCTGCTTTATAGTTTCATGAATTATGTATGATTCTTTTGCATTGTTTTTATAGGACTTCTGTTAATTAATGGTCAGTTCTTTTAAATGGTGACATGATGAATGAGGAAAGGTTCTCCAAGTTATGACAACTGTGCATTGATAACTTTTTTTGATAGAATTATACAACAGCATATGCCAAGGCGGACATACGATACGTATCTTGAACTTAATGAAGATATCTAGTTTGCCATTTCACCCCAACTCGACATGTATTGATGAGGGGTGTGCTTGCACGTGTCATATGTCCTTTCTTCCTTAGTTGAGATGATCTTGGTTGAGGTATCCGTCCAGACTAATGTGTCTTAGGTTAATGGGGTGTGTCTGCGCGGTGTAATGGTTGTATGCTGTTGTGTGCCCGTCCTTCTCGAAGACTGCATTTGCGTGTGAGCGATGTGCCGCGTAATCATTATCTTGGTTACGAATTAAATATTTAAAGAAATTCTGGAGTCCCATCATGTTCGTATCCCAGAATTGCTTAGGACTGCTTTTCTCATAAATGCTGGAGGTTTGGAATGATGCCTTTGAGTGTCTTGAGGCTGTCGCTCGTAAAGTACCGCGTTGGGCCACTACGGTACCCAACTATAAATAGGTAATTCTGTGTGTGAAAATACCTCATTCATTCAGAACCGCTAGCGATCCTATGTATTTTCCCGTAGAATTTAGTTCTCCCGAGCTTATCTAGATGCTGACCAAGTCCAACCAATTACATCAACCCTCTATGCGAGAGGCGAATTGCCAGTCATAGGACTCGACTGCCACCCCATCGTCCCAAAATCGCCGATAATGGAAATCTGCTAGGTTATTCAGAGGGGTCAAAGCACTGATTAGTATACCCTATCACTCCCTCGGCTGTAACCCAGAGCGAGATGAAGAAAATGACTCGATTTACTGAGGTGTTGGCAAATTGAGCAAGCCTGAGCTAAGGTGGATTACCCTCCGATGGCGGGTTATAAAATCACCACGTCCCGATAGGAGTAGACAATGTTCGGTACACCGGAAAGAAATGGTGGCGTGCGTGAGGCTAAGTGCGCTGGAAGAAGAACTCGGAAGGAGTGGTTCATTCTGCTTCCAAGTAGAACTCTGAGGTGGACTTATACCTTTG
>NC_052352.1:52408708-52412107 GCF_009727055.1 Benincasa hispida | reverse complement strand
GCTCCACAAGCTGTCTTTGGTGGCGATGGATCGTATAAATGTTGCACTGAATATTGATCAATGCCTCCCTTGACGTGGTAGCACGGCGCTGTATATCGTCGACTTGCTCCATTACCACATCAAATCTCTGGTTGAAGAAGGCTTGTTACTGGGCGAAGAGTTGTTATTGTTGGGAGAAGAGGAACCGCATTTCTGCTAACTCAGCAGCTAAGGAGGCGAAAGTGGGTTGTGCCTGCGATGTCTCGCCAGCAACGTTTTGGGTTGGGCAGAGGTGCCTTCACCCAAATTGTGTGGCTCATCAACATGCGGCGGTGGAAGGGTGATAACTTGTAGAAATACAAGTTATTTATGCTGCCTTATTTAGATATTACGGCCAAAAGTGAGTAAATATGTGTCGATTGTATGAAAATTAGCTCAGGAATACAATAATTATGAATTATCGCAATTAAACCCACTAACATCATTAAGATGGAAGAAAAGGAGATTTCTACTCTGTTTTGCAGGAAACTAAGTCACCGCTTGCGATCAAGGCTCAAGTCGAACTGAACAACGCATCTCTATCACATTGCGCGCATCGAACCACAATGAAGAGACGATCAACGCAATGACGGTGCAATATGACAGTCGATCCAGAGCTCAATGTCAACTGCATGCGGTAATAAAAACAACATCGCATGCGAGCACCCGATCAAAAGATGCAACTGAGCAACAAAAATGTGGAGGATTGTGCCACGTGTACAAGCAACGATTGTGCAGATTTGACGGTCTGATTACATAACAGAGGGAATAATTATCCCACCGTCTTCGAAATTTCTATAACAAAAAGTGGGGTTCACAAGCCAAGAGTCAAAACTTTTCACCTATAAATACCCCCATAGAATTCAGAGAAAAATATACTTGATATGGGGCTAATTGATGCTAGATCATTGAGAGAGAGGCTGAGCTGAGTACTGATCGGAAGAAATCCCGGAAGAAAAGAGACAAAGCCGAGAGGTGAGTCTCAGTGCTATTCTGCCAGATCCCTACCGCGAAGCTCTATACTCAGATCCCTGCTACCGATTGAGCAAGCCTGATAGGGAAGCTCATCCTTCCGTACGATCCATCCACACCGGCAAGCAAATCTCCATCCAGAATGGCGCCAAGACGTTGTTGCTTATTTGTATTTGTTTCTAACTCTACTCATCACTGTGTTTCATCTTTTTTATCTCTTCATTCACAAATCATGTATCAAACGCTGAATAGAAATATTGAATGTCTCGATCGTTTCTATATTCCCTTCTCTGTCTATTTTCGTTCCTTCGTTTATCGTTTTCTTCATAAAGTCTTCTTAATCCCTTGGTAATTAATATGGATTAAACGAGTAACTTAACCTGGGTTAAAGAGATAAATGCGTTTAGCTAAGGCATGCTAGATGGCATCTTCACCTGTGAGAGCAGAAGTGAAGATGCCATTCTGATATGTCGAGAGAAGGTTAGAAAAATGTGTTAACTAGAGAAAGTAGTACTTCCAGACATGGAAGCAACCTTGCATTCATTACGTTCATCCTTATTTCACCACAGACATATGGGAACGCGACCGATCACCGAGAGGTGTACACTAAGGGAAAAGCGGAACCGAAATTATATCATTAACGCAATTAAGGAACTTGGCTGTTTATATTAGTTATCTTTTCTTTTTTTCTCCACACATAAGACTTGCCACCACATTACACGATCTTTGTATAAACTTCACAGCCTGCCTCAACCTCAGTATCTTGTATCATGAAACCTGTATCTTGTATCATCTTAGCTTAGGTTTATTGCACTTTATTTTAATATCGCATTTTATTGCTTTCCTTTCCTTTATTGCATGTTTATATTCCTGTACACAAACACTTTTATAAATTGAAAAAACTGGTCGCATGTATCACAAACATAATGCAATAACCTCAAATAGTCTCTGTGTTCGACCTCGGATCACACCGAGAAACTTGCGATGCAATTATACTTGGTTCCAATGCAAGAAAACTTGTGACAACGCATAACATACTACAAGAACATCCATTAATAACACATATCTAGAGTAGTATCACATAAATTGAATCAAGTCAGGTCATCATTGTATATCTTTGGACTTGAACTGTGCTTGCATTGCATATCTATATTCATGGCAACAATTTTATGGCAACATGAGCTTGTAGCACATCATCTAAGCATCGCATCATTTTTGTGTTCATCAAGTTTATGGCGCCATTGCCGGGGACTGGTTAACGGTTTATTGTTTGAGTGGTTTGTGGTATTTTGCAGGACAGATCTCGTTGTACTGGCTGTTCAACATGGAGAGCAGCTTGACGGTTTATGAATACTGGTGCTGAACCAAAATTCGAAGCTGACCCTGAGATCGAGTGGACCTTTCGTGCATGGGCATGTCAGAATCGGATTAGCCGAAAGAAAGCAGCAAGCATGGCCGATAATAATGACAATGCGGTTCCCATAAATCAAGGCTGTTATACCAGCGCTAGGATCCTGTTTCCTAGCAGCGGGTGATCGCAACATTCCCATGAGAAATTATGCGTACCGCAACCTATACGGACACTTTCTGTGGA
Source organism: Benincasa hispida (assembly GCF_009727055.1). NCBI lineage: Eukaryota > Viridiplantae > Streptophyta > Magnoliopsida > Cucurbitales > Cucurbitaceae > Benincasa > Benincasa hispida. The sequence goes on along the minus strand of NC_052352.1, from coordinate 52,409,523 downwards.
TTCGAGGCCTTTACTGCGGGGATGAACGCAAAGGTTTCAAAGATTAAGTCCAGAGTCATGCCTTACCAATATGCATCTGAAATGCAGGCAATTTTACGGCAGTCTACAAGGCTAAAGACCAACATGCGCACCTGACCAGGCTTTGCGAAATTGGCGACGGAAACCTTCTACGTTACCTGGCGTAACCCTGGAGAGGTTATAAGGGAACTATATTGTTCTTACACCTTGAGGGACGGAAGCCAAGAGGTAGGCCTCACTCGCTGAAGCCGAATGAAATTACATCATGGGATTTTTTTAATTGTGGAGGCGATTCGAGTGAAGAAGTTCTTTTCCCACCGACCGTCAACGCAGATGGCGACTGGAAAGGTTATGTAAGTGTTGTGCTGAACTTCGAGAAGATTAGAAAATGAGACCCTGAGCACCACGGCTGGGTCCGATTCAGAATGATCGGTGCGCAAAACTGCACCGCATATCAGAATTCCCGGGATTTAACGTCTTGATGGAGAGTCTTTATAACAGCCTGAATGCAGCCGCATCAACACAGACTGTTGCTATGCCTGCTGCGTGCAGAAGTATGACGGCTTTTTATGGACAAAAACGCATACTGAGGCTAAAAAAGTCATCATTGACTGCATTACGCCAGAACATGGATGAATTGTGAGTAAGCTATGGTGATAGGCGTGATTACTGGAGCCAGGAGTGGCACAGAGAAGGAAGAAGAGACGAGATGATACTTGCCATTTGATCCCTGCAGCGGGAGTACACTAACCAGGCAGATATGAGTAAATTCCCTACTCATATGTATCGTCTCTTAA